>NW_008661808.1:45917-67779 GCF_000695815.1 Acanthisitta chloris | reverse complement strand
TTGCTCTCTCTCCAAGTGAGGACTAATCCCATCCCTGGGCCTGCTCTCTGTTCCCTTCCTGCATTAGAGATTGGCTATAAGGAGAAGGCTGACGGCTGCAGCATGAAGCGCATTATTACCTTGTGATTCCATGACCCTCCTCTATGCATCCCTAACTCTCGAAAGCTGATTCAGCTTTCAGCTAGTGCTCTGGTGAGTCCTCTGCTGCAAACGTGCCTTGTTTATTTGCTTCTTTTCTTTTTTTTTTTTTTTTTCCCCCTCTCTCTTCTGCTCCCTGCCTTGCCTTTAACCGCTACCAGCTCAGCTTGGTTTAAACACTTTTCCTGGCCAATGCAGGACTGAGTGCCCATCCAACTTACCCAGGGACTTAAATGTGGGCTTCTGCATCCAGCAAATGTGTATGTGTGTGTGTGTGTCTGTGCAGGGATGTGCTGGATGTGTGTTTAATCTGTGGATCGGTTAGGAAACCTCCTCCCCCCCCTTTTTTTTTTGTTCTGCTGTGGCATACTCCGCATTTAAAAAAAAAAAAAACCTAACAAACTGCAGAGCAAGCAGTGCACTAGAATAATCTGAACTGAAATGTTAGAACTTTGACATGCAACCGTTCTGCAAGGTTAAACCGGCCTTTAAATGCCTAATTCAGACATAGGCTGGCTAATGACACCTGGGGGGATTGAGGCTTTATTTATTTATTTGCAACAAACTAGTGCTATGAGCTGATAGCAGGCAGAGCAAAAGGGTGAAATGTGGTTAAACTTAGCCTAACTTGCAATGATCTCAATGCTGTGGTGATTAACTGTTAAAATGCCGAGAAATTAGTATTAATTACAGGAGCATGGTTTGTGGATGATCAGAAAGGGAATATGAGGAGGAGAAGAAGTTAGGCTTTCCTGAAAGGGTTTGGAATTCAGGTTACATGAAGTGTAACATGAATTGACTGTTATTGCTTCTGCAGCTCAGAGTTGACTATGGTCATTATATTTTATATGGTAGTGGTGATACCTAGTCACATGAATATATAGACATCAGTATTGTGAGGTGGATACTGTGGTGCATACACACATAGATTTAGGTATGTTTTATAGCATGCATATGGATATTTTACACATCTTTATGCATAGGTATATAAACGCTATATATAAGTAGGTGTAATGTATCATCCAGATACAACACATCTCCAGGCTGTGTGTAGAGTATGAATACAGGTATATATGTCTGTGCCAGAGGGAGCATGCACTCAGCAATTGTGTGTAATTGTATAGGCAGAAATCTGTGATTTGTGCTGTCAGTTTAATTGCTGGGTTCCTCTCGAGCAGATGGTTGAGCCTGTGGCTCCCAAGGTCTGAGCCTAGCCTCTGCCATAGGCTGTGCTGGGACGACTGCATGCTTCCACCTCAGCCCCGCTTGCCTCCCTCTTCTCCTGTGCCCAGCCCTAGATATGGTCTGTCTTCAAAGTCCCCAAAGTTTTGTGCTGCACAGCTTCAGTTTGACTTTGCCACTTGGACATGAGCAGCACTATGAGCCTGGGGCAGAGCAGGGATGTGATGTACAGCACCTTGCTTTTCATGCTCCTTCTCCTCCCGCCTCCAGGCAATACCTCAGGGTCTTCCCTCCCCTTTTATTTGCCCCTTGGCCTCTGCATGACCCAGGTCTCCATCCATTTTTCTCCCCAGAACAGCCACGGTTTTATTGCATAAGGTTTTCTGCCAAGAGCAAGTGTAGGAGCTCAGCGAGCCCAGGTGGGTTGAGGATGGCGGACGATGTTCGCCCGCCACCAGTTACTCTTGGTGGATGCTGGAGAATGAGATCCACAGAGTGCCTCTGGTGCTACATTCGAAGCATCATCATGCCATTTAACTGCTCCTTCACCAAAAGGCACAACCCTGGAAAGCATGAGCTTCCACCCAGAACCCCAAAGCAAATTTGAATCTCCAGGATGAACTTTGCTGCTGTGGTTGTGTCATTGTCTTCAGTTCTAGTGAGGATTTAAAAGGTCATTTCTTTCAGCTCTTACATAGTGCTTGCTTTAGTGGCCAGCAGTCACTGTCCCACTTGTCTGCAGAAGCTGGGGACTGTTCAGGACAGTCCATGCCAAATGCATTTGAAGAAGTCAAATTGGGTATGAAGTGTAGATGTTTAAATGTCCAAGGAGTCCAGTAGCTGTCCTACTGCTGTTGGTCTGAAGGAAATTCAATACCATGGTATGCCTTGTCTGTGTAAAACCCCCCACCAGCACTTCGATTTTTGTTGGTTTTTCTTTTGGAATCTGAAGCACTCAGACTTTCCCTCACGCTCCTCAGCTCTCCCTTTGCTTTAATTTCACTGCAGTCATGCATTACACCAGTACCACAGCTCCATCTCTCTTCCCTTTAATCCAAACTAAAGGTTGAAATTTGCCTTTAAATGAGACAAATAATGATGGTTAAAAGGGCCAACAAATTCAGAGAATGAGGAGAAGCTGCACAGAGCCAGGACCAAGGCATGTGCTGGTGTTGCATGAGGGGTGTAAAACCATTTCAGGGGTTGGGGCTGAGCACAGCGGATTTACACCCCAGCCCCGTACGGCCTTTGCTTTTCAGTGGTGCTTGAAGTCGATGGGGAGCAGGGAAATATTTACTCCCCAGCTGGCAGTTATATTTTAAAAAGCAGTGAAAAGCATCGATGCAATTAAGTATTCCAAAGTGCTTAGTTCGCCACTTGCTAAGTTTACTTAAACCCTCTT
The DNA here is from genome assembly GCF_000695815.1 of Acanthisitta chloris. NCBI lineage: Eukaryota > Metazoa > Chordata > Aves > Passeriformes > Acanthisittidae > Acanthisitta > Acanthisitta chloris. Next base: position 65,057 of record NW_008661808.1, on the reverse strand, counting down.
TAAAGGGTTCATTAGAAGACTGTGAGAAACGGTAAAATTCATTAACACGGAGGCAGCCATTCCACATTTGCCTGTAAATTGGTATCGATCAGAGGCAGCAGCAGGCCAGGGGCAGCAGGCACAGGTGAGGCACCCTGCCCACCCTGCTGAGCGAGCAGGCAGTGCCCGGCGTGACCTCCGCCACGCTCCTGCCTAAATCCTGCCCATAATAGTCTCCCATTTTTTTTCCCCCCCCTGCCACTCGGCCCACATTGTTCAGGGAGCTTTAAAGCTCAGCGCGGCTGTGAGGAGGCGAGGGAGAGGGGGAGAGCCAGGGCTGCGTGCGGGACTGAGCCCCACGGGTGCACAGCGCGGGGCGTGCGGGGCGTGCAGCCCATGGGGCTGCGGGAACAACTTGCAACTTTGGCCCAAGCTCCCAGCATCTTGCTTTGCCTGCCTTTTATGTCTGCAGGTCTTCTCAAAGCCCCTTAGCTGGTGTGGAGCTCAACTGGATGAGTTACTAGAAGCAATTTTTAATTATTTTTTTTTAATACCCTGAACTCCCTAAAAGGCATGTGCTATCTTTTGGGGCTTGCTTATCTGCCGGGTAGTGTCTCACTCCCAGTGACCAGCAGAGGAAAAAATCATTGGATTCACTAGGTAAGATGCTTTCTTCTTCCTATGCTTTAATCTCTACTTACTGATAAAGCAATCGCTTGTCTGGGGCTGATGAGTTCTCTTACTCTGGCGAATGGAGCAGTTCTTCCCGGTGTCAGTTTGTAAATCAGTAGCTGGCCATTTGATTTTGGGTTTTCTGAAAACAAATTGTCTTTTTGTTTCCAAATTGTAGGATGGAGGCAATTGGGAATTCATATAGATTTAACTTTCTCCCACATGGCTTTGTCTGAAATGATACCTATATGCATATACAGCAAAGCCTTTGCTCTGAACCACGTTTTTGGTCATTTTCAAAGCTGAAAGTTTATTATTTCAAATGAAACACCTACTTTTTAGGTGGAGTGGGAGACTGGCTTTTACTCTGTGCCGTTTACGTGACAAAGAGCCCCTGCCAGGGCAGCCACCGGACCTCTGCTGCTTTGTGCCCAGTGAATTATGCAGTTCCCCTTCTCAGGATCCAAAATCCATCATCTGCCGAGGGCACAGCCCAGCATTACCGGCAAGGATCGGCAAGGATCGGGAGCCGGGGTGTGTGTGTGTCTGCACATGGGCTGGGCAGGAGGAAAGTCTGCTGGTTTGAACTGAGCTGTAACTCACTCTCAGGATGTAAATTGTAAATCAGCGTTATTTTTCCTCCTGTGACCATATAAATGCGCATATTGAAACTACCTGCTTGAGAGACATACTTCTTTATATGCCCATATGAACCTGGCAAGCTATGGAATGTAAAGAAGTATGTATTTCAGGTGGGAATCCTTCTCAGAGGAGCAATGTGTGACCCCGGGCAAGGCGGGGGAGAAAGACAGACAGATTATTTTATATTATTATTTTTTTTAACTGCCTGACCCGGCAGACCGACTGGGGAGTCAATTGATGATCTTGTTCCAGCGCGTGTATTGTTCTGTCACTTTGCCTGTGTCAGCAGGTGGAAATGCTCATCAGGACATTAAATATTCAATATGCTGACTGCGGCATGGGCTTTGAAAGGCGATGCCAGAGGAAAGCTGGCTGTCCGCTCCTGGGTTTTAACAGGGATGCAGGCCAATTGCTTCTTTTTCCTGCTTCCCCATCGACCCTTTTTACCCCAAAAATGAGGCTAGATAGCAAACAGAGCTGGCTGATCTTTAAATCTAGGAACAACAAAAGGAGATGGAGGGTGGGGGGAGAAGAAAGAGAGGAAAAGGATACAACAGTTGTGACTCAGGCGTGTGGTGTTTTAGCTTTATATTAGTGTGGAAACTCCGCTTTTTGAATCTTTGCTACATTAAAACTTTTTGTGCTTAAAACTGGTGAGAAGAAGGTCTTTCCTGTCGTTGCGATGAGCCATCAATTCAGCGGATCGCAGCTAAACCCAGAGGAAGGCTCTGAACATAGGGGTCTTATTTTCCCAAAGGAAAATAAGAAAATTAGGTCCTTTAATTTTGGAAGCCTTTTCATTTTTAACCTTTTCCAATGTAAAATAGTTGGCTATTTTTCCAGGATCCTACAATACTGTGGAAAGATGAAGGAAACTGGGTTTAAAGTTTAACTTTCTGCTTGGGTGGGAGTCGCGCCCAAGGGTTTAAAGCTTTCAGCCCCAAATTTCCTCATGGTTCTGTGATGTTGTACAAAGCCAAACTGCTCAGAAAGCTACCCCCCAGCTTCCCAAAGTCCTGGTTCCATCTCTGTGGGGCCGCTGAAGGAAACATTTTGCTTTTGAGTGATTTGCCTGCAATCGCAACCCTGTCCTCACCTTGCCCGGGGGCTCCTACAGCATCGTTTGGTAGGTGTGGTGCCTTGGCATGCCATGCAGAGGTTAATCAAGTCTTTCCCATCGCAGCATCCTCCCCCAGGCATGGGGAGCAGGCAAGACTCCGAGTTTGGATTTTGGGGAGTCTTTATCCATCTCTATTCACAGTGAGCGCTGTCATCACTTGCTACAGGTATGCCAAAGGGGATTTGACTGCAAGCAGGTGCATGTGAGTAGCGGGTGAGAAAAGGCAGGTTGGGCTATTGGGAGATTTCCTACCTATAGGATTTGGTGGGGTTTATTGTGGCTTTTTTTTTTTTTTTTTTGTTTTAATTAAATACAACGGCTGATGGAGGCGTGGGCAGCTCTGAGCCCCTTCCCAGCAGAGGAGGAGCTTTTACTTTGCCAGGTGGCTTTGGGAAGGCTGAGTTTGTGCTGGAGAATGGCTGGTTTCCACATCATCCTCTTTGCATTTTCAGATGCTCTGGTTGTGCTCTGGTCCTGGACGGCTGCGGTGCAGTCCCTCAGGACTTGGCTGCAGTCATGCAGCAGCCCCTGGGCTCAGCTCCACCAGTTGTCACCCTGCATGGGGACAATCCCTGGCCCACAAGGATGAGTGACTGTCCCCATTTTGGGGTCAGATTTAAGCGTGAAGCTGGTGGATACTGGGAAATGAGCTGAGCCCAAGCAGGAAGGCACAGATGTCCAAGCAGGACTGTAGTTTCGCTCCCTTGTAGATCGCCAATGTTCCTTTGGGTCTTTGGAAGAAAAATGAGGACAATTATTATCATTCTGGATATAACATAAAATTATATGTTATATATAATTTATATATAAATTTTCCCTCATTTCCATGCTGACCTTTTGCCCTAGCTCTTCTCCTTTTCCTTCTCATTGCTTCTTTCCTTTCCTACCTTATTTCTTATTACCTTTATTTTTACTTTTTACTTTTTCTTTTTGTCTTTTTTTCTTTTTTCCCCCCACTTAATTTTTTAAAAATTTTCTTTTTTATTCCTCTATCTGTCTTTCCTTCCCTTTCTTTCCTTCCTCAGCGCCAGTTTTACTTTAGTCCCTGTGCTGCTGCACGTTGCTCTTGCTAAGGTGTTCCTGGTTTGATTTACAGTCGATACCTGCATTTGTAATGCAATTTTTATCTCCTTCCCCCCCATCTCTGAATTAATACGCTTGTTAATCACACGGAATTGCTAACTTTAGGAAGTCACTAAGTGCTCAGATTTATTTTTTATGTAAATATTTTCAAAGCTATAATTCTGAGCGCTGTCTCGCAGCATGGGAGCGGAGGTAGCAGGAGAGGTTTTGCCATGGCCTGTGTCACCTGAGCTTGGATGATGTTAAAAATGAAACAGAGTGTATGTGACCCCCCCATGGTAGCCCATTGCTGTTGGCATCAGTGGAAGCAGGTGATGGCTGCAGGCCTTTGCCAACCGGTTTGCGCGATTGTTCTGCTTCATGACTGCTCTTCATCCCTTTTACACCTCTTTGGATTAAAGCTGTGGTTGTTACATTGGACTAGGTCCACTCTATTTGATAGCTAAAATAAATCCACTCTTTATAAACCAGTGAGCATCTCCTGGCCTTCAGTGCCATGGCGGGTGCACTGCAAGGAGCATCTGTGCTGGACCCGCAGCGCTGGGATGCTCAGGTGCTCCCATCCATCCTGCAAACTGAGGACTGTGCAGTGCCAGGCGCGGAAACAGGAGCTTTGAGAATTGTAAAAGCCATAAATCCAGTAGACCAAATTAGTTAAATTTTTCTATTCTATGCCTCACAAAATCCAGCCGTTCTTGAGATGAATTCTCTGCATGTAAGCGGAACTACCGGCAGGTATAAGATGGATATTTCGCACGTGCACACGAGAGCAGAGGGACAAATTTGTGCCATGCGGTTTTCCCTGGCGGGTTTGTCTTTATTTGTACTTTTGTGTGTTTGTTGCATTGATGATCTATTACTACTGTTGTTACTATTACTTAATGTTGGAAGACAGGTGGTCCCATAAATTCTAGCGCCCTCTTTTTTTTTTTTTTTTTAAAAAAGGGGGGGCATGTTTGCAATTCAAGTTTAATAGTGCATTCATCAAGAGCAATAAAGCATTTTATTGCACAAGTATTTCAAGGGATGTGCTGGCCCTGGTAAAAGCATTAGTAAAGGGGTGCATCAGCAATCTCATTTAAAACTGTCGACCCAACGTGAAAAATGTTGCGTTGAAGAATAAACTGCTATTAAGCATGATTAGATTGACCTGCAGGACAGATATTTTAGCTGCAGCAGCACAAGTCGATCAAAGTGAGCATCGCTTAGATTGCAAATTTTTTTTTTTAATGCCCTAAATTAAAAATGAAAGAGCCTCAGAATATTTAGGACCAGGGAGTGACTTTGGGGGTGAGAATTGTACACTCAGTTTGAAGCGGTTTGTAAAAGTGGGGAAAGGGGGAAAAGGTATTAATTGCTGCCCCTTTAGCATACATTGAAAATATGTTACTCAGATCAACCAATCAAAAAAGAAATTGTGCTGACTCAGCATTCGGGCTAGTCTGCACGTCCGATTGCAGAAGAGATCAGCACTGCACTGCAGTATCTTTCCCTGCCTTTGACACCAGCCTAGCTGGGCAGGGCTTCCCTTGTGTTTCCCAGGACTGGTTTAGGCCAAGAACAGGCGAAGGCCCTGAAGAGAGGAGGAGAGAATCAAGGTTGCACGAGCCTCAAGCTGCTAACGATCCTTTTTAGTTAGTAAGAAAGAGCTTCCATGCTAGGTTTGCCCTGCCAGATGCAAGCGGCTTGAATTGCTTGGGAATATATCTATTTTTAAAGACTTTCACCACATCTTGCACTTAGCAGTGACTGTGGGCGAGGGGGTGGTGTGTTCCTAGCAAGAGAAATATCCTCGCTCCTCGACTCGGATCCCTCCCCGGAAAGCCCAGGGCTGATTTAAGTACCGCACTGGCGGTTGCTTCCCAGAGAAGATGCTGGGTTAAATGTTTGCCGCTTGCCGCTGAAGTTGCTCTTGACCTCAGCCAAGCGGGCAGCGATGCTGAGAGCTGTTTTCCCGTTGGGATGCTGAGGGTCACAGTGAGAGCAGCCCAGTGCTCCAAGGATGGGAGCTGAGGGCGTGGGCTCTGCTGTAGGCTCGCTGGGCTTGCGGACAAGTCGTGTAGCGCGCCTGCCTCAGTTTCTCTCAGAGGCAAAGTAGGTACTTGCTGTGGAGTCTTTGAAGCTGTACTCGTACTGCAAGGCTGAAGCTGGAGGTGGCCGAGGCGGGTTGATGCAACTGTCTGAGGACAAGCTTGTTCTGGTTTTGTAAGGACTTCCCTGCTTTGGTGTTGGCTTGCACAATGCTGCCCAGTATGTGTTTTGGGGAGAAAGCACAGCCTGTCTGGACTGTGCCCCTCTGCCCTCGTGCCATAATGCAAGGACTTGTCTGGGCTCCCCAACACCTCTGAGCAGATGCAGAGGCTGGAGTTCTACCAGGACCCCATGGGGCCGTGGCTGCCTGGGGGATATCCTGCTGGGAGGGAAGGTGATGGGGTCTGTGGGGTACTCCAGTGCCAGTGTGGGCACAATGCTGCCTGGTGCCGCACTGCTGGGTGACTCTGCCGACGCCAGGGAGCTTGTGTGATGCCAGTGCGGCCCCTGGGTTTGTGCAGCTGTACACATGCCCAGCCCTGAGCACCTTGGTGGGCACCTGCATGTCCAGGTGGAGCAGTGTCCCTGCGGGTTGCCTCCTCCCAACCACTGCAGTGCCCTGTGATGCTCTGAAGACGTTTTTGCTTGCACTGTGTAACCAGAATCAGCAAGTGTCCCTGGGTTAGTCTGTATTTTTCCAAAGCAGTCTGTATGGAGGAGCAGGGTTGGTGGTGGACACCTTTGTGTGCAAGAGAAAGCCTTTCAGGTGCAGATAGGTCTTGAATAAAGCAGAATTTGATAGTCAAAGGTTTGAGCAATTGGAGCAGTTGCTGGTGGTGCTCAGGAGGCTCAGGGGAAGCAGGAGACTGACATCTCCAACAGATGCAGGGTTTTCCTTTTTTTTCCTCCTTTTTCTTTTTTTTTTTTCTCTCCTGAAGCACAGGGCTGTGCCTGTAAATGCCTCGCCATGCCCAGATATGGCCTGCGCTGGGACCTGTGCCGCTATCTAAAAAAGCCCTGGGCAGACTGATGAGCCTGAGGGGACTGGGGAACAACTGCTATAAATAGTGCTCATTCTCAGCTGCCCTTCTGGGGGGACAGGATTAGGTGGCATCTGGGCAGCCAAGAGGCGTGGGACTCGTGACCACCGACCGCAGAAGTCACCCAGCAGCTGTAAGGGCAGACACCATCCCTGCGAAGCCCTTACATAGGCAAGTCAACCCTGGCATTTGGGGAGTTGGATAAAGCCATGGGAGCAGGAATCTGGTGACCTAAGAGAATTCAAGAATAAAGTTCACCATAACGGCCAGGACACCGCTTCCAATCTGAGCAGTGACCTGGCATCAGAGACAAGACTTGGCTTTTCAAGTTGTTTGGTGCAAGCAAAGGAAGGCATCAGGAGAGAGTTGGTGACACAGGAAGCAAAGTGTCCCAAGGAGTTGCTGAGATGAAGAGACTGGTGTTCCCTTCTGAGGTGCCATGGTTTAATTTGCTTGTTAATTTGCTGACAGTGAGATTATTGGAAGCACTGATTTAATATTTGTGTTTACTTTGGGTAAACAAATTAACAAAAACCCCACAAGTCTTAATAATTTAAGGCACCAATTTAACTGAGGCTAGGAGAAAATAATGAATCTCATGCAGTGATATCACTCCCAGCCTGGCGGAAGGTGGGCAGAGTGTGTAGCTCACACCCATAGGGGTGGAGGATAACTGGTCTCTATAGGTGTAGTGAAGCTATAGGCTGCAGAAGTGTGAAACAGCTTCTGTAAGAGCAGAGGAAAAGGACTGTATTGTGTTTGAATCAAGCTCAGCCTTGAGTATTTGAAAGGAAAGATGGAGCAGGGAGTGGGGATGGTTTAGCTGAGTAGAGGAGATGACTGCAGGTGATACCTGGAGGGAATGTCCTGAAATATGTACAATGGGAGTTGGGGATAAAAATCATGGAGTGATTCTGAGCTTGTCCCTGAGTGGGTCAGCTGTAGGATGAGGACCAGGGTGTGTGGGAGGCAGAGTGAGTGGTGTAATAACACAGGGACAGGCTTTGCTCCATCCATCCCTCACTGGTATCAGGGCTGTGCTGCATGGGGAACTGCACCACGTTGCTTTCTTTAAGTTAAGGCAGCTTTGTCCTAAAGGCTTGTCTTTGAGACAATAAGACGCACCCGCTAAAATCTATTGTGCCATTTTTGCAAAGACCAGCAAAAGTCACCCGTGCGCCGTCCCCTCTCTGTCCTCCACGCTCATTTGGCCTATTTGAAACTGAATTTATTCCTGGGAAGGTCCCCATCAATTTGCCTTGCTCTTTTGTTGACAAGTTTATTAAAAACCTGGGCAACTACATATTAAACTTTTATCAGTGTCGAGGAAGAATACATCCTTTGAGCGGCCACAAAAGTTATGGATTGGGGCTTAACGTTTCTTGTTCCACCATTCGGCTGAGTCAGCGTAACAAATAAAAGCTGCCACTTCTTTTTTTTCTCCCTTTCTTGAGAGACAGTTCCCTTAACAGTGTAAGTAACTGTGTCCAATAATGCAAAAAGGTTTCAGGTCTGGGTAAACATGAACCTTTTTTTTTTTTCTTCTATGGCCATAAGTCTTTAATAATTTGAATTCTTAACTTAAAACAAGAATAAAATATGAACCCTGGAGAAAGTTCTTGCTGCTGAGCTCTGAGCCAATAGTTTTGGTAAAATAACTGTTACTTTACAGTGTTTGTATGGAAAAAAAATTGCTGCAAATTAATAATTCTTGTACTGCAAGAGATGTGCTTTCATCCAATGTGAGGGCATGAAGGTTTGGAGTGAAGCTTGGTTGGGATGTACCTTTTGTGCCGTTGTGAGAGGGGATCTTTGCTCTTTTTCTTTAGTCATAAGATGAAACAAAGAGGAGGCCAATATGTTGCACCAAAGATGTTAAAAATAAAGCGTTAGAATTGCATAACCTAGTTCCCATTTTGCCGTGCAGCTGAGTTTTTAGGAGTTGAAAGAAGCCTGAAAAATAATTGGTGAGAAGGAGTTTGAACTGATATAACAACAGGCAGGCAGGGGAAAAAAAAAAAAGTGAGTATCAGCGAGCCACAATTCTTAAACTCTGATGGATAAATAAATAAATAACCCTCCCCACAAAGCATCTTTCTCTGCCTGTCACCGTGTCCAAGGATTTTTTAGTTCTTAAACAGGTTTGCTGGCATAATTTGTCAAGTCCAACAGGGAGGTTTCCGTGTGACAGCGGATCGTTTTTCACCACGCACAGTGGTGCACCAAAGCCGTCCTGCCGGCCCGGAGCAACTCCATAATTAGATAACAGTTAACATACGTATATGAGATGGCTCATCACTCATGCCCAGGCTATGGCTGAGCCTCCATGGCCAATCCTGCGCCGTGCTGACAGCAGGCAGGGAGCATTCCGGACAAATACATCTTCCTCCAGGAGTTTATCTGCATCACCATTTGCTCCAATTATAACTAATTGGACACATATTGCATTTTCATAGCATCTAATTTTCTATTGATTTTAACGGGACTGCTGGTGTTTTGTACTATTAAGTGGTATCTTGTATCGGTTGCTGTTTAAAAACGCTGAGTACACTCCCGTGTATGGAATTATGCAGTCAGCACATGTTTTAAAACCTATTTAATTGTTAGGTCCATAAAATGCACAAACTGTATTAGGGAACAGCTTTGTTCTCTTTTGAGAGTTGAGTTGGAAAAAAAAAGTAAAATCCAACTCCACAACTATTTCCACGGCCAGTTTCAGGAGCTGCAGCTCCCAGAGACCTGTTCAGAGCCTTGTGCTTCAGGAAAACAGCTTTGAAGGGTCTGTCTTGGTTCCATATGCAGCCAGAGCATTTGCAGCTCCCTTCAGGTATTGATGCTCTGCATTGCCAGAACAGAGCAGGTCTGCACTTGAAACAGGACCATTAATTTTACAAGAGGCCTAGGACTAAAATATGGATTAAGACAGAGATAAGGCCACTTCAGATGTTCTGTATAACTAAGGAATAAGGTGATAACTGTAGGGATTGGAACTTTATTCCCTGTCATAGATATCATCACGTACCTCAGCAATACATCCAAATAAAAATGGACTATCAAATTAGCCATTGCATTTCAGCAAGTACTCAGCAAAGCAGGGTGCAAGCCACAGTTCTCTGTTCAGCATCATTTAAAGAAGAAAAGATTTAAAAGGGAGATTTAGGGAAGGAACAGAGAGGTGGCCTGGCAAAGAGCGTTTCCGGCAATGTACGGTGGTTTGCTGGCTCATGGATATTGGATAACGGCATTAATGGGAGAGAGGGCAGATAAAAGGAGATGGAAATGATATTTGGGGTCAGCTGAGCTACCCCAGGGTGCTGGTGAGTTTGCTGTCAAGTTGCTGCCTTTGCTGGTCATTAGCAAGAACCACGTTGTGTCTGTGGGAGACAGGTGAGTTCATGAGGGTGTATAAATTAAATAGACACTTTATTAAGTTCAGGTAATAGTTTTGGTTTGAAAGACTGAGTGGCTACTGCGATGTCAGCAACTACTTTAGTGCACAAAGGAACTGAGTGCTTTTTAATTAAGTCAAATAAAATCCAAGCGGAAGGCTCTCGAGCCTCGTCTGGAGTCGACTTTTTGGGTTGAATATCTATAATTTTAGAAATGTTAATAAAACACAGTCCACTTTTTCCCTGTAATAATATAAGTTCAATTAATATTTGATGTCTGTAAGGGAAAGGATAAAAGCAGCGAGGTTGTATTTTCTGGTTTACAAATGGCATATTGTGCAGAATCCCACGACTGTGGCATTGATTTAAGCATCCTCGTAAAGACACCATGCAATAAAGTTGAATCATCTGCAGTACAAGTATGGCTGTTTGGGGGAAAAAATAGCAATGTGAGAGAGTAGAAATTTTCCTGCATTATCAAAAGCCACTTCATTTTGAGGAAATTTCCTCCGATTTAGTAATGTTTGGATGGAAATCAAATAACACATTAGCTTGAAGAAAGGGGGGAAAAAAACCCTTCCAAAGCTAATTACGAAGGGAATGTGCACTTCATTAAGATAAAGCTGTAGGAAATCAATGTTCTGTATTGTTGTTTTTTCCTTTTGATTGGATTTTAGAATGATAAATTGTTAATGCATTTGATCTAAAAATGATTTGTTTATTCAGATGAAGAGCAACAGTACTTTGTCTCATTTGGCCTTTTAGCTTGTAATGATAATGGCTTGGAGGACTGCTCATTTCTCAAAAGGGTATCGGACTGGAATAGGCAGGAGATTTCTGGACTCAGAAGGATGGGCCCTATGCAAGGGTTTGTTGTAGGCTAATTCTATTGCATGTTGAATCTTCTGCTTCATTAAGAATATCGACAAATGCTGATAAATTCTTTGGCTTTGCTGTACTGTCTATAACACGTCTTTATTAGAATATTGAGGCTGAAGTGGAAAGATCTGCAAAACAGCAGATTCTCTTATGTTGCCTACTATTGATCCTACTTGCCACAGCAATGGGGCTTTTGTCCGTTTTCCTGCCTGCAATCATTGACAGTGTAGCCAGCAGCCAAGCAGAGGCACTATGCAAGGGGCATCAGGGGCAAAAGTGATGCATAGTTTTGTTTCATAATTTTGACTTTGAGTCACCAATAGCCCATGTCTCTCACTCAGTGTGTTGGGAGCTCTCCAATGCCATCCTGCAGTGCCCATGGGCTTTGCCCAGCTTGGGATATGCTGGTGCAATGGGCAGGGGCAGGAACATCCTGCACAAGGTGGCACCAGCACCTACTCCTGGCCCTGGGGGCCTTTCCAATGCAAGACCCAATTTCGTGAGGAGATGACTAGACCTGGCTTTGCTTTGGACACAGACCTGAACTTGGTGGTGTTGGGTGGTTGAGGTTTTGGTCCCATGTTGTGCTTTTGCAGACTGCACTTGCAACATTGGCACAGGCAGGAAGGGAGAGCAGCACCGATCCCTGTCTGGCTGGTAGGGTTGGCAAACTCTCCTGCCAGATCCTGCCTGTTGAACCTGGCAGCATTCAGCAGGCAGAGGTGAACCCCATCCCCCATTCATAGGGACAGGGGCCCACAGGCATTCAGGAATGAGACAGGAGAGATCAGGGGCTTCAGCACAGTTCAGACCTTTGAACACATCTGTAATCTATCGTTTGGGTGGCTGGTACAGCCCCAGAGCCCAGCCTGGCAGTGCCTGGGCTGGCAGAGCCCTGTGCCCTCCTTTCTGAGAGGCTACAAGTCTCAGCGGGTTGCAGCCCTCTCCAGCTTATAACATGGGCTGCTCTTTCTCAGCTGCTGGGAAAGCCTCACCACCAGAGAGACATCATTAGTTTTGATTAATGGCATCCAGAAGAGAAAACCTAATTTTCTAAAAAGGAAAACCTCACCCATAACTCACTGCAGAGAATTTAAACAAAATGTTATAGAACATCCACGCCGACTCACATTGATTTCAAATATGTTCCAAGGCACTCCCCGAAGCAAAGCAGGGGGAGTGGGGACAGGACTGGTGCCCAGCAGAAGATGCTCAGTGTAACCTCACATTGCTCTCCCACAGCACTGCTTTCAAATGACTGACCCCAAATCGACGGGGCTGGGACAGAGTAAGTGTACCTGGGGAGCAGAGTGTGTTTGAAGTGGTGATGCTTAGGCAGCTTGGAACTGCTAATCCAAAATCCATGTGCCCATCAGGGTTTAGCTCAGCACAGACTTGGTCACTAATGGCACTTCTACCTCTACCCAATCACCAGTAAATAATTACTTTCCTTTGCCTCCTATAAGTCACCAAAGGATGAATTTAATACTTCCAGGTCTTCACTGTCTAAGTTTCCATTTAGTTCCTTGGCTTGATTGTCTCTTGAAAAGGTACCTAGAGATAACTTGATTAAATTAATTGTAGAGCTCTCTTTAAAAAGCTATTCTCTCTCTCTTTCTCTCTCCATCTCTCTCTCCATTTATTTATAGGCAGCTTAGAGTAACGGGTTTGGGCAGTTAAGTGATCTGCAGTGCTTACCGTGACAATGCGAAGCCTGTAATTCTTGGGAAGCTGTAATGCTGGCCCACTTGCAATATTTCTGTGTGCAGTGGTTCTAAGCACAGGTGCTTTTTCCTAGTATCATCTTGCAGTGTGGTGGGCTGCGAGGAAAAGGGGGGAAAAGTCACCTTTGCCTTATGACGCATATAAATTCTTTAAATAGGTTATGCACATGGCAATGTGCAATATCTGTGCATGGCTCTGGGTTAAGAAGGAAAGGCCTGAGTTTATTGGCTCCCACTGCAGAAATGATCGGAGCTGCTGTGATTTTTAAATTTGATTTACCGAGTTATTTTTAGCAGTGGGGTGTTCATGCTGCAGGGCTCTCCAGGAGAAATCCACTCCCCAGCACTGCGACATGAACCATCACACAAGTGACTTGGACAGCAGTGGTGTAGCAGGAACTCACTTTCCCTGTTGGGGAACAAATTGCCTGATAATGAGATTGCAAGAAAGAAATGCCTTTTTTTTTTATTTTTTCATTTCCCCCCCACCTTTATTTTCCTTTCCACCACTTTCCTGTTGGTTTCTGGTGCTGGCAAATACAACCATTGCTTGTCTCGAGCAGATATTAAACCTCCTGAAACCACTGATTTTAATGCCAGATGAGAAAACACAGGAGGCTGCAAGGTAGGGAAGCAAAGTTTGCTAACCTCTAAAAAAAGATTTCAGGTGTTTCAGCCTTTTCCCTCCATTTGCCAAAGAGACCCTGGAGGGGAGAAGAGCTCTGCAGCCCTGAGTTTCTTGGGTGTGTGCTGGGCTGATCGTAGCAAAGGATATCTCTGCTGTTGTGTGTTAGGTGTCACTTCGGATACCGGAACACAGGGTAGGGGAACAGCAGACCATAAAACACTGAAAGGATGAAGGCAGGAGGTGACAATTAAAGTATCTGGATTAAAATAACAGCCTTTACTTATGTCACACTGTATTAGCAACATGGCTCTCAAAACAGAGCCAAATATCAGGTTTAAAAACACTCCAGGCTGGTGGTTACCACTGCAGACTATTCCACTGCTATTAAACCTGCCTCTTTAATTCAGACCCGCTCTTCAGCCGTAGCTTCTAAGAAGCTTAAATAAATCCTGACTGCCTTGAAAGTGAAGCCATTTGAACCAGTGCGGCATCAGGCAGCAAGTTCAGAAGAGGTCCAGGCAGCTGGGAAAGAAAAGACCCCAAGGAATTCCCCTCTCTGCTGCCACAGCCCATGAGGCCAAATGCTTTGCTAAAGCTGGTAAAATGGAACCAAATCACCTCTTCAATGGATTTGGTCCCCTTCAACCAGCTGTAGCTGTGCATTGATCTCTCAGATGCATCTTGGAGGAGGAAACACTTGAACCCGACCAAGGCGACTCAGGTAGCAGAAGACAAATGGCCACGTGAATGTTGCTGATAAGGAAATGATGATGACTGGCATCTGCAGATCTATCACTCGGGCTCTAAACTGGTGGGCTGAGCCTGAGTCATTATGTGGTTGCCAGTCAATTCTGCCTAACGGAGACCACTCAAGATGGATAATCTCTATCATCCTCCTATATTGATCTCAGCTGTAACCTAGGACTGTGTATTTCCTCTGCAAATGCTGTGCATTTTCAGATGTATTTGCCCACACCCACCCAGGAGCCCTGTGCCCCAGTGTTTCATCTGCTGCAATGAAGAATAAAGGGTTTGATCTGAAGTTCCCTCCTTGTGTTTTGTACCATGCGTCGAGCTGCTCCTTCCACAGCTCTAGTGAAGAAATTGGTTGTTACAGGGCTACCAGAGCTGGGAAGGAGTTGGGAATACCAGCTGCTTCCTCATTCTCCCAAGCTGCAAATACCCACAGCCTGTACTAGCCAAGATGTTTTTCTGTTAATGAGATAAAAGCTATGGTCCTAGAAAAGCGTCTCCAGAGTGAGTTTGTTGACCTAAAAGACTTGTAAAGTCTCTACCCCAAGCCTGGTCCTTATAAGCACTAATGTTATGCTAATGGACTTAAAGAAAATCACTCACTTCCCCTTGTAGTAATGATTGGTGGGAAAGTAAGCTGGGCGTCATCCTTTCCAACCATCGTAAATCTATAGGACTCTCAGAAGCTATGAATATTGCAGGTATAATGAGCCATTTGGATGCAAAAGTCTGATGGGAGATTATTCATGTCCTTACTTCTTAACGATACCTGGCCCAAGTTAACCCCTGGCATGAGAGTGTGCAGAGATTTGTCTCTTTTCACACACCAGAAATTTGGTTCACTTGATTCCACATCTCTGGTCCTTTAGGTACCATTTAAATGTTCTTACTGGGGCCAAGTGTATTCATGTGCTTCAAGATAAGGAGTTGTTTGATGGATCTAAGGCTTAACATACATCTAATATTTATGTCACTGGGTATTTAAAAGGCAAAGACATGAGGAGCAATGTTAGTGCAGGAGCACCTTTCCCCAGCTAAAAGGAAAATAGTGCTTACTCAATCTTGCTAGCTCATTTTTCTGCACTTAAACAGTGCTTAAACACCCATGCTGAAATCCTACTGAAGTCTACATATGTTTCTTTTCCCCCTATACTTCAGTCAGATCAGGCACATTTTCCTGCATGCCACCAGCTAATTTCTTGGAAACATGTGAAAGAAATTACTGGTTCTATTTATTTATTTATTCATTTATCTACACAAATGCGACATCTTTCTAAACACCCAACAATGCATCCAAAAGGGCTTTGACCTGACCTGATGGAAGAGACTGGAGCCTTTGCAAAATGCATTTGCTGACACTTGTGCCTGCAAACAGAGGAAAATGAGCAGCTCCAACAAATCCCTGCATTAACATGGAGCCAGTTTGTAGCTGTGGGTAGTGGCTTTCCAGTTGGGGACACACAGAACAGCTCTGCCCTTGGCAAAGCAGCCAAGTGGCCACCACCTCTGTAGCTCCAAATCCCTTCTTGAGACATTTTCTTTCTCAACCGATTAATTGCTTTGCAAAACACAGTGCTGGTTTCTGACCACTTCCCAATCCCACCTCCTAATTTCCATCTCAGAAGCATCACATGAAGGCATCTGCTGAGACAGGAATGACTGCATAAGCAGAGCAGCCATCACTGAGGAAACATCACCTCAATGCTGTCACTATCAGTCCTGCGATTCCTAAACAAGGAAGGATGGGGATGAAAGCACAAGGGAAGGGGAATCCTCATCACAAGTCCCTAATTGCTGGCAGTCTGGGCTGTGAATGATGTCGGGACTCTAGAGGAAAAGGTTGAGTAGAAACAGATGCTTCCAGCAGGTTGTGGACTGGGTTTCCAAAATACCATGCTCCTCCAGCTTGCTCCCACAATCTGGGATATTTTCTCTTGTTCCCCAGGGCTGCATTCAGTGTAAACAACACCATTATTAAAATTCTTCCTTGGTAATGATAATTAAGTTGCTAAAAAAATGTCAAATGGGGAAGCTGGAGGCATTGCAACTTGAACAAAACCATGGAATGCAAATGAAAATGTTTTCTCCTCAAAGAAGTGTGGTCTATATTTAGGTACCCTCAAAGCCACCTGAGCCTTGAGTAGCAGGAAAGCTTCCAGTTCTCTTGAAGCAAGAGAAGATATGAATACACAGGGATCCCAAAAGTTGGGCCATGTATTTTGATGCTTGAATGTGGATCCCACCTTCAGGCACCCATGCTTGAAGGTTTCTGTCAGTGGTTTTATTGCCTAATCTTATCTTTATGGAATGAGAAATTCAATTCACTTACCAAGGTATTTCTATAACAATACAACCATTATGGTCTAGTTGAGGAAACATGAGGTTCAAGCAGAAGGCAGCAGGTAGACTTCAGGGGAAGTTTCTAGGGATGGCTAATGTATAGGGACAAACCTAAGGCATGAGCCAAATAGTTGTAAATATCCCTCCCAACTATTTGTGTTTCAGCCCTGCTCACTCCCAAATCCCTCCTGATGCAACAGCAGGGTTTTGGAGCAAACAGAGCTTGCTGATGTCTGCTCTTTGCAGTCAGGGGCTGCCCAGATCATGAACCTGCCGATGGTCTGAAAATTGGATCTGCTTCAGCTGGTTTCCCATAAAGCACAGCTCTGAGTGGAAGTCTAACCACTGACTTTGAAAACCCCAGGATCAGGTCCTGGATAAGTCATTAGAAGCCTTTAGCCAACCACCCTTAACTACCTCAAATCTAATTGTCCTCCATATCCTCTAAGAGGCTGCCCTGATGGCTCACCAGACACCACTGGTTTCCTGGAAACACTATTAGCTTCTCAAACAAGGCAATCCTGAGGACTCAGTCCTGCAAACCTTTTGAGCAAATATTAAATAACAGTGAATAATTAGCAGGAATAATCCTTTTTGCTTGACCCTATTCTGTAATAAAGACCTTTGTCGGTGAATGCAAACGTTATTTTGAGGAGCAATTCATAATCTAGAGCTGCTGAACACATCAGCCTAAATACACTAATACTCTAATATCCGTATTTGTACAGGATTTAAGACATTATCTGTACCAAAGACCTGAGAGCATTCATCAGTCAAGTGTAGGAAGAGAAGGTGGCAAAAGAGGTGGAAAAGAAGGGCCTCACTGCTGCCTTTGGTACATCTACAAGTGCATCTTGGGTGGTGCAGTCAGATCAACTGGATTCTGTTCATGGATTTCTATTCTGTGCATCCTTTTCCGTCATCTGGGTTTCCTTTTTTTTTTTTTCTGAGAGGAGAGAGGAGAAAGGACAAGCAAGCCAACAGGCAGATAATTGTTCTGTGCTGACAGTTTGTCAAGTGAAGGAAGCACAATTTTAGTCAAAAGATCTGTGTTACAGCGGCGCTTGAGCAGAAGTCTCTTCTTTTCCTCCCAGATGGCATTGACATATAGCCTGAAGGGGCTATCAGGATACAAAGCTAACGATGGTTAAAGACATTAAAAACTGTACAATGTGAGCACCATCTACACCAGGACCATCATCTAGGAGGAAGATTCATCCTGACGTATCAGGCAGAAGTCAGACTTTCTACTGGTGTTATGTAAAGCTGTTGAGCCAAAGGTATTTTTGAGAGAGACAAAAAATATACCTTTCTAGTGGGTCTTTATTGACTCTTGAAAAACTATGACCAATAAATGTAATGATCTGCCGTCCCTTTTCTTTCTGGGTGAATGATAGCTTCTGCAGGCTGTTTATCACTGCAGGGAATGACTGGCTTGAGCTGTTCCTGTCTAACTCCACTTCCCAGCAAGATATTGAATGCATCCTCTTCATCACAGGGCCACCAGCATTTCCCAGGTCTTGCCAGGGCTTCTATTAATGATAAATATCACACTCAGGATGGCATTATAAATCTTGCCATAGGATGGAGGGAATTTGAATTTCTGCACTCGTTGGATTTGGTGTTGTGTAAGTTGTTGTAATTAACTTGCAGAGAGGCTTAATAACATTGCATTTTTTTAGTAAGCTGCACAGCCCTTTCATACAGTGGGTGCAGCTGCAGGGATACAGAAATGCAAAGAGAGGAGTTCACCTGCAGGAAAATATCCTCTACTTCCCCCGAAACAATGAAAATGTCAATACTATTGACACAACCCCTAATTAAAAATGACTGCCATAATCACGCATATGATAGCCGTAGGACATTAGTTTGCATTAAACACAAACAGCACGTGTTTTCCAAAGGAATAAAGGCCTGGATGATGGTATCTCCTGTACATCCAAGCAAGAGGAGAAGAAGGATGCCTCAGCTCCTACTCATGGGCTGTTCCTTTGCCACCCATCCCAGTGAGCTGCACAACAGCGACTGCCTGCACAGCCTGAGCTATTTGCAACCATGAGATAAAACGTGTCCATGTGTACTTCTTTGGCTGAGGTTTAAGCAGACGTCCTTCCCTTTGTGTCTGACGTGGCCAGACAGCAGACGCGTGGCTGGTCGTAGCAGCTTGGCGGGTTCATGCATTACCTCAGCTACTGCAGCAGTGCTGAGCTGTAGTAACACTCAGCCTGGGGTGTGGATAAGTTCTCCTTTTCTTCCCAAGGAATAAAATCCTTCATTTTGGGGTATTCAGCAAACAGAATTACAACAGAAAGTAGTTTGTCGATGCTCCGTGTAATTGATCTTATGCAATTGTTCTGACAGAATTGGACATGGATTTAATTGTTGGACTTGATGATCTTAGATGTCTTCTCCGGGTTAAATGGTTCTATGACAGACTCCCAATTTTAATGTTCAACTGCTCTTACCTTATGTTTATGATACCAATGTATGCCCAGGGATCTCAGCTGGCTATGGTAGTCGTCTTTTATTCCACGAGGCCAAAAGTGAACATTGCAATGTTCCATGTAGCCCCAGGGTTGCAAGGTAGGATTGTACCACAGAGCTAGGACTGAGCACAGAAGAATCATCTGCTAGAGATAGGCTACAAGGAGCTGAGTAACTGAGTGATGGGGGCAGAGTATAGCCACTCTTTCTCTTGAAGGTACCAAGGACTCAACACCAAGAGCTTCTTTTCCACCTCCACATGGGACAGGTATTTCACATCTCTTAGCCCTCCCTCTAATAACATCTGCCTCCAGCTTTTCTGGCCTCCCCTCCTATAAATCATTCTGTGCACTGCATGACAGAGAGCGTCTGCTTT
>NW_008661808.1:26042-45881 GCF_000695815.1 Acanthisitta chloris | reverse complement strand
GAGAGATTTGAAGCTATTTCCTAAATATGCAGGTGTCCAGCCATGAGCTGATATCCTGCCAGGGGTAAGAGGTGGTCCCATGATGCACTTGCTCAGGAACAAATAATGAATGATCCTGCAGTCCCTCCTCAGTGATGGGAAAGGAATTAATCTCTATCCCCCTTTTGTGGATCACCTGGAAAGTAAAGACATAATCCATCTTTCCATGGCAAGGAGCATGGCCCTGTGAGCCAAAAAAAGCCTGTGAAGGACAAAACATGGGACAACCCTTTGAGATGGGGCATCTGTCAGTTATAGAAAGAAGCAGAAAAAGAAAGAAAAAATCTTCATCAAACCTGTGCCATTTGTGCCATGGGACAGTCTTCAACAGCCAGCACTTGCCAAGTTGAATGATCCTGATCCCAAACCTGCCATTGTAGAGGCTTAAGTGTTGTATCCTTTTTCATTTTAAAGCAGATCATGGAGTGCGAAGTAGTCAATTAAAAAGCAAAAGGGATTTGAGTTGTATCCTTTTTCATTTTAAAGCAGATGATGGAGTGCGAAGTAGTCAACTAAAAAGCAAAAGGGATTTGAAGAAACCAAGGAACAGGCAGAAACTAGCTAACATCCCGACAGAGATTTAAACAGACTCCAGACCCTGTATCTCTTAAAACTGGGAGAAAAGTTGAACCTGGAACCAGAGATTCTGCATCATGGCTCAGGTCCATTGCCAGCAACTGTAGATGATTTACCTGGTGATTATGCTCAGCCTGACTTTGCAGATTCCCCCTTGACACCCCTGGGAGCCTTGGCTGTGTCAGGGCTGCAGGGGAGTCAGTGCTCTCTGAAGCCTCCCCATCGATCTGCTGGATCCTGCAGGATCTAACCGATCTCCACTGCAGCCACACTGCCAGGTTTTGGGGCTGGTAATGGGCTGTCAGACCACGTGGTGTAGTTAGAAAGGAGCTGTCAGGTGTCTTTGGCCCTTGTTTTAGACATTGTTTGTCTCCAGGACTCTCCTGCTTGCAGTTGTGGGTGCTGTTCACACTTCCAAACAGGTAGGGTGAGGCTGGAAGAACTCAGCAATCTGCTGTTTGTGCTGATGTTGATGGATGCAAGTCCATGACTTTACTGAGATAGCTTCATCTCCTGTGAGCGAAGCTTGAGCTAAACCTGGTGTAACACCCTAATATCACTTTGAGGATGAGCATTTCATTCTCAGCTGTCTTGGAAGTGCTAAAGACTTCACAATAATACCTTCTCATCATTTTAAAACTTCGATTGTTATACCCAGCATGCAGTGTCACACCGGAAAATTTAATGTGGGGTGTGAGTAGATTTTCAAGCATGGACAGATTGATTCATGAGTAGATTAATCTGATGCATCTTTTAAATGGAAAACTGACATAATTTTCCATCAGAGACCCACTAATAAAGCGCATTTACTGGGTTAATCCATTTTTTCCTATACTAAGTGCACTACATAAGGTATAAAAATATCAAATCAATAACCAAAGAGTATATAAAAACGAGACTGAGAGATCAGAAACCATGTGTGAGCCACCCTCTCCTTGGCTTCTTGGAGGACTCTGATTTCTGTTTCTGCTGCTGAAAGCCCCATTCCCAAAGTCTTCCCAGGACAGCAAGGCTGCAAAACCGCAGGTGTCCTTGCCAGTCCCAGAGGGGACTGGGTACATTTTTCCGGGGGTCTGGTGGCATCAGTTCTCCTGCAGCTCTCCCTGGTTTTAGAAGTAGCTATTTTGAGGGGGTTGAGTTTTTCTTCTTTATTAGTTTTTTGTTATTATTGCGGAAGGAAATGGGTAGAAGAAATGTGTTTAAAAGACAAAGGCGTCTTCCAGTACATTTGTGCAAGGAACCTGTCCCAGGGAATCTGCGCAAACTCTCCTCTTTTTAATTCTGCAGCTGGAATAGAGAAACGTTATTTCAAAGAAAATGCCTGCACAGTCTTCTCTCTGCAAACACTGCAACCATCATTCGATCAGTGCAATTCTCCCGTGTGAGCTAATTTAACAAGCAGTTGCTTTGCAGGCAGTGGAGAATTGCCTCTTATCTAATAATTCTGCTAATTTGCTTAACTTTCCCAGATTGCAAACGGCCCTGCTCTGAACAAGCAGCTTTCTAAATGAACCCCCAGACAAGTTCTTGACAAGAGCCAAAGGAAAGGTGGATGGCTCGGGAGGTTGAAGCTCACAGTTTTTATTTTGACCTTTGGGCAAGCATTCAAATTTGCTTGTTGGGAAAACTGCATTCAGCATGTATTTTCTTCAGGGATTTATGCTACCCTTTTGCTTGTAATTATTCTCACTTGATGTCTTCCATAAATTAAAGATGCTTCTATTAGCAAGCTCCAGTCCTCTCAATTATCTTGCAAAAGCCTCCGTATTTGTGGCTAGCAGCTACACCACCAGGATTGCCATTCCCGCAAAGCTCCTGGATGGTGGCTACAGGCAGAGAAATAAGGAATGTACATGGGTAATACAAATGTCTGAGCAATCTCAGAAAGAAATGAAAACTGCAGTAAAGGTAAATGTCAGACTATTTAAAGACAATGTTAACTATTGATTTTTTAGAGGAGACTACCTCTTCAAAGGATGGCAAGAATGCCTTCAGATACAGACGAGGCAACCTAGATGGATGGTGGAGAGAGGGAGGCGAGTGATCTGAGAAGACAGAGATTTTCCCGGAGAGCAAAATGAGCCCTTGATGAAGCCTTTGGGATTAAAGAGGTGGCTTAGTTCTTTCACAGCATCCACCCTTCAACCCATTTAAGCACCATGCCTTTTCCAAGAAATGAAGGGCAAAGAAGCACCGATAAGCAATAAAGAGATAAGCAGCAAAGTACTCGTTTCACTGGTGTTTCCCAATGAAAAATGAACCCTGAAGCACACCCAGTGATTTGTTGTCTAAGTAGCAAAGCTCACCCAAGTTCCTGATTTTGCTTCCAGCAGAGATGCTCATTGCTCATTCTCACACCCTGGAGCAACTCGGACTCATTATACGGCACTTGCTCTTCCCACCCGCACCTGCCTGTGTGCAGCAAGGACCAGCTTATATATGTGCATATATATGTACTATACATTATATATATATATATGTATATATACTTGCCTTATGGCCCATGCTGTGATATCCCTGCCAAAGCATCCCGGAGCAGATATTCCTGGCCGTGGATGCCTGCATCTGCAGGGAATTGTTCCTTTCAAGCTGCAGTGCAGAGATGATGCTATACATGGTGCTTTGGGAAAACAGCATGATAAGAATTTAGTTCATGGATTTAAAGGTCTTCCAGACCTGCATTTTCAAAAAGGGAAACTTCTTATCTCGATGGGTGTTTTGGAACAGGAGGAAAGAAGGATCTAATCCAGTGAAGTGTAATGTCAGCAATGGCAAATTAAGTTTGCATTTGGATATAAACTCTCCTTTAGAGGCTAATTTGGGTGTTAAAAGAACAATTATTATAAACATCCACACAGCAAAGGATGTGGGTGACTCTGGGGTGTTATTACTGACTTTGACAGGTTTTGATGTGGGTACAGGAGAGGAACAGCCCCTTCCAGTGCCCTTTGTTTCCCCTCTACAAATCTTACAGGTGCTTCAGTTTGAAGATCCCCACAGGGCTTATAACCCCAGTTCCTCTTCTCTGGCAGCCAACTCAAGATGCAGAAAACCCCAGTTCCTGGTAGATCCTAAGCACAGCACAATATGACATTACTGCCTGGGGTAACTTCTGGTTTAGATGTATTATTTCAATAAGGAGGTCTTCAGACAGTGTTAAATGACAGATGATATAATTTTTGAATGTGAGGTTCATCTGAATTTTATTTTCTGATGTTTTGACTCATTGACTTGATGTCTCTCTATTATGCACACACCTCTGGAGATGTTGCTGGCAATGATTATGCATAGCATTGAGTTAGTGAATAAAACCACTCCAGGAACTGCTTTACAGATCACAGTATTGTTTTCCCTATAATTGTCCCACAAACGGTGGAAGTTATATGGAGAGAGCAGCATGCTCTGACAGACTGCATATTTCTGCAGTGTGCATCAGATCTTACTTTGGCTTCTGAGACTTATTTCTGATGGTTCTTGGGGATTTAACTTTAAGACCAATGTATTTTAGTATCCATATGCGCTCCACTGTTCATGTCATCCGGCAGCAACTGAGGATGAGCTGTCTCCTTAATATGGATGAGACACCAATTTATCTAAGTTATCACCTCCCAATCTCTCATACATCTCTGCTGTTAACTGCTGTGTTTCTGACATCCATACCTAAACTATCTGCAACTTCTCCTTCAATTGGAACCATAAGTAATTTTTTGGCTGGAAGTTCTTGTTATGTATGTAATGGCTTCTTCATCTCCCAGCTTGAATTCAACCATGAGGTGACGGAATCAGGCTCTGGACACTGCATTTTAAGCCCACAAGTCTGCATAGATCCATGCAGCACACTAAATCAGAAGTCAGAGTGTCTTTTCAGCATCTGAAAATATATGGCTGAATTAACATGTCCCAGACTCACTTTGAACAGCTCTGCAGCCCCGTTGTGTACAGCCCCAGCGTTTGACTGCAGAGTCAGCAATACTTCCTCCTTTCGTGATGCGTTCCCAAACCGGCGAAACTTAGCCCTACTCCTGGTATTCTCTTTATAGAAGGTCCCTGTGGTATTATGTATCAAATAAAGGTCTCATTACTTAGATTCTGGTTCCTCCATGCCATTGCTCTCATTAATCATCCTGTTCTTCAAGCCAGTGCTGCAAGCCATTAGAACTGTCTTGTTCCTCACCCCTAAATTAGAGATTCCCTCCCCTGCAGTCCCCTGCCCTTCTGTGCTGCAGGGGCCACCAACCCACTGGGGAGCAATGCTGCTGGCTGGCTAGGAACCTCTTGGCAATGAGCTCTGGGCTTGAGTCTTAATGCAAAGAGATAGTCTCTCCTTTTTGCCCATTCTCATTTCAGGGCACGTGAGAATGTTCTTGCTGCTAAATACCCCAGTGCTGGCAGCTTTCTGCCTTGGAGCACCTCTAGATGCAGCCCCCTCTCAGGTGAAAAGGAAAACCCTTTCTTTGTGCCCCAAATCTGCTTATTTAATCCCAAAATTGTTGTGAACAATTGAGGACAGGGAATCATCTCCTTCTCCTCTGTTCAAGTTTCCATTGGATTTTATTTCCAGGGAGCTCCAGGGTCCAGCACAGAGACTCAAGGAGTCACACTCTGCATGTCTCACGAGCAGGAGCACTGCATCCCCCACCACCCACCCCTGCTCCCACCACCCATCTGCCTGCCCTGTCCTCATGCCTGCACTGGAATTTGCTGTTTTCTCTGGGTAGTATATTTTTTAGGACCTCAAACGACTTGCTTAAAGCACTGGAATGTGATTCTCTTTGTGCTGAGGATGAAATGCAATAGGCAGAAGAGCAGGGGAGAGCAGATCCCCCCTCAGCTCTATGAATTCACCAAATCTGATGGTTTATTCATTTTAATTAGCCTTGGAATTCATATATAAGTGTATGTATTTATACATACGAACTCATATAATGGCACATAATTAATTTAGAGTTTGGCACTTCCGAACAGGTAATTAAAATAGTTCATTGTTGATTAATCACTTGCAAAATAAATTATTAGCAATATCACTGTTAGCATTATGTTTATTAGCACAATTTAGAGAAATTAAGGCAGTTCACTTACATTAAATTAAACATGAAAGCACAGATGTAATATACCCTAGACAATATCTACTTACTCAGAGAACAAATGTGATGTGTGCATTACAGTACATTTGCTAGGTCATACATCTTGGATGGCCTCTTCATGTCACCACCAGAAACCTAATACCGACACACAGATGATTCCCATCTCTTTCTGTAAATATAAAAATAGGATCTGCTGGACTTTAGCACTGGCTCTGCACTGCAGTGTGCTCCAGGCACCTCAGGCAGATCTGCAGGTGCTGAAGGCAGCTCAGACCCTTGTGGGATGGAGAGAGGCTCTGCAGCACCACAGCTGGGCCAGGGGAGTGGGGAGATAATAGGGGCATGAAGGGCCACACTGAATTTGTAGAATGGTAGAATAGTTTGAGTTGGAAGCAACCTTAAAGATCATCTAGCTCAACCTCAAAAAAACCTGTTAATTGGAAATAAAATAAAATTCTTCACTCCTCAGCAGGACCCTGGGCCACCATTATGAGCCAGATTATAGCCAAATTGCATAGAAATGGGATAAATCTCAGCCTGACTCTACGAGGTGCTAAAGGCTTAAACAGATCATTTCAGTAAAAGTTGAATTTAATTTTAAGCAGCTCTCTGCTGCATTGGGGAGAGATTTTGTCCTGTCGGGAAATAGGTATCCCTTGCTTTTGACAACTGTTATGTCTGGAGGGGATTCAGCCTGGAGACTAAGGGAGCAATAGGGACAAACCGATAGAGATGAAGAGGACACAGATCACCTCACGACATATTTTCTGGATCTGTCTCTCTGTGGTTTTATAGCTATGGGAAATAACCCATAATTAGGTGTATAAAATAGCTCTCTGATCTCTTTGCTTCTGGCCCAAAAGAGCACAAAATTGATAACTCAATTATCGCTGCTGGAAATACAAATAAATTAAAAGCACCTGGTAGGAGGAACTCTAAGGGAGGGACACCCATGCAGCAGAGTGGATGCTGCTCTTTAATTGTGAGCTCAGAGGCAATTAGAGCCCTGGGGCTGAAGCAGAGGTGGGGGCAGACTGAGCCTCCATTCTCAGATACATGGAATAGTCACAGTCACTGTGAGGGTGATGTCACCTTCTCAATCCAGGATAAAAGTCAGGAGGAAAGCTTTGGACATCCTCCAGGAAGAGAGGGACCTGTTGAGTGACCAGCAAGTTTAGCTTGGCTATGGGGTGAGGAAAGGCAGAGCTGTTTTTTAACAGCTTTCAGCGTATGAAAATAATTAGTGCATAATCCCTTCGCCAACAAATTCCTGGGAGTTTTTGTCCTGAATTTACAAGCAGAGCAATGTAGGATATTGAGGGTCTTCTTCAATTTTTGCCAAGTCATCTAGCATTTACAAAAACCCCTCTCTCCACTGAGGCTTGTTTTTAATGAATCCTGTGCTGAATTAACAGTCTACACCGGTGTGACAATGACAACAGTCACTAATGACCACTCTGTTTGTCTAAGCCACATGCTGAGCACTGATTTCAGTCCCTGCCACAGACTCTCTTTGCAAAAAGGCTTCTGGGTCTTTTTAAGCAATTTAAAATGTGGAGGATGAGCTGGCCTGTCCATCCCTGCTCGGTTGATATTCTGCTGCCTGGAAGTGTCCTTGAGTCCACAGCGAGCACCTGTAGGGAAGTGTGACCTGGAATGATATTAGGAGAAGGAGGAGAAAAGCCTTTGAAATTACATATATCCAATTCTGATGACCCACACAATGACCAGTGAAATTATATTTAAACAATCTGCCCTTTGATGCATTCTCAACCAGATCAGAAGGGCAAGTGCAGTTCCGTGGAAAGGTCTAGTTTTATTAGGCATCACACTTTTCAACCCCATGGAGAGCGTGTGACGGTGCTGACACATGGAATATGTGCAGGTGTTATTTTAAAAAGAAAAGGGAAAGGACTCCAGACAATCCCCAAACTTAGTGCCAAAATCAATCCACCGTATCACATTGAGCAGGATGTTTTCACCCATGAAGTTGTTTCTTGGATGAGGGAGGGCACAGCTTTAGTTTCGTGTCGTGCCATTGCATGGTTCAAACAATGCAAAACCCAGCCAGGGTCACACACACCCTGTGACAGCTGTGCTGGGGAGGAGGCATCACCTGGGGAAGGTGCCAGCTTTTCCCATCCCAAGCACTGTTCCTCCCACTCACTCTGCCCATAGGCATGTGCTGCTTTTCTGCCAGAGCAAACCAGGGCAGCACAGTAATATTCACTTTCTGAATTTGACAGGTTTTTATTTAGGCAGCAGCGCTGCCCCTGAAGATGCTGGGTGCACATCACCCTTCCTGTGCCATTGCATGAGGCAGGTGTTAGAGCAATTCCAGCTGAAAGCTTTTAGTTCCCGTAACTGATGATTTATATTTGTGCTGTAATAGCTAGATATGGCAATAATAGTAAGGATTTAATTGTTTTAATGAAAGTAGCTTTTTCTGCACTGGAATCAATTTGCTAAGTTTGGATGATGGACTATAAGGGCTGGATTTGGCTGTGCTTTTCGTGTTCCCTGAACAAAAAGGTAGAAGTCATTTCCAAAGAACTAGCTTGGCATAGTGAAACTTTCAAAAAGTAATATCTGCATAACTAACGGCAATAGGAACAGCCCAACCTGAAGAAAACAGATTTTACAGGAATTACAGTCTTGCTGTCACATTTGTAAAAGGGGCACATGCATTTTTCAGATCTTTGCACATTAATGGCTGTATTTGATTCAAAATACAGTCAGTGAACCCTCAGTAAATGGAATTAAATGGTATGTGTCTGATTTGAGGGTGACAATCCAGCAATTGTTTCTTGTTTGAATTACTACCTGCGTGGCTGGGCACAGCGGTAATTGAAACTATAATGTTTCATTCCTCTTTAGGTATAATTTATCTGAAAAGTTCATTCACTGCTATTCTATTCTCCTTCCCGAAACCTCTCTCTTTACCATTACGGTGCTCTCAGGGAACACATCGTTTTTGTGTGCCCAGTTTTTGACCTGGTTTGGGCTTGGCAATTCAAGCACACGAGCAACCCATGTTTCCCTGGACCAGCCCCATCCTCCCCCTCTTGCTTTGGCCATGGGCAACTAACTGGGAGATTGGCTGCTCCACAGGAACCACAGGTTTATCCAGCCCCAGGTCTCTGCTTTGCCTTTGGCTCAGAGTTCAGGTGAGCATATCCCTACAGGGTTCTTCAAATTCCCCTTCAAAGCAAAGAATTTGCAGTGGCTCTAAGACCATCTAGTTTTGTGTGACCATGATTATTGGCTGCAGGACCTGGAGCTGTACAGTGATAGCTGTAAATGGAGAGGTAGCAAGGGTAACTCTTCTTCTCATTTGCACCTTGTTTTGTTGCTTTCCCTGGTTCTTACATAGATGAGGCTGTGGCAGTGCTGTGCATCTGCTGGGGGTAACAGATTGCCTTTCTCTCAACACTCTCCATTTGTAAGCAATTTCTAGTCTGTTTTCACCCAATATTGATAAACAGAACAAAATGAAATGTATTTTATTCACCCATAAAATCTGACATTTCCAAAGATGGAATCAAATTAGCCTCCTCATTTGTCTGCAGATCACTGGATTGCTCGCTAGGCACAACTTTGTGCCTGCAGAGTAATGACACCTAGTAATGACACCTAATTTTGGAGATTCCAGAATGTGCTGGTCTAGGACAAACAGGGTTATTTTACTTACAAATAATATGTAACACAGAGCCAGACTCTTTGTCCCGGGATGACAGCACTTCTTTCTCCCATGGGACCAAGCTGGAAATCCCTGGGAAACCCTTGCCAGCAATGGGGCATGTTCTTGGCACAGACATTTCTACAAAGACATTTGCATCTTCTTGAGCTGCTGCCACTGCCTGTGGTCTGGTTGTGATTCAGGGTGATGAACCTTGGATTTAGTCCTTGCTTTTGGGGTGATTTAGATGAAAATTCCATGTGCACATTGTCTGGGAACGTGGTGTTGCTGTGAGGAATTGTAGGGAGAGGCAGAGCTCTCCACTGCCCGCAGACATAAAAGGGTGGAAGGAAGAACAAAGAGGAGATCATAGGGAAGAGGATAATGAGGTTTAAGATAATTAAGGCTGCTGGTTCTCAAACACCACAGTACTCATAGCTGGGCTGGTGAGCCCAGGGGAAAGCCAAGTGCTGGAGTAAAGCTGTCAGCTGAGCAGGGGCTGCAAATCTGGAAGCGCCGCTGCAGGGAGGGTCCCTGGCACCTCCGAGCCCTGGGGCTGGTCCCTCTCTTCAGGTACAAGATGTGCAGAGGTGCTTGTGCTCTGGGATGCATTCATGGGATTGATCTGCCAACCTTCACCTCCACCAGGGGATCCTGGCACCTTGACAAAGCATTCGTGTTTGAAACTAGGCTGAGCTAAGGAGATGGGTAAAGAATAGCAATGAGCAAGGACAGACTGGCATCTAAATGTGGAAGGAGCCTGGCAGCCCATGAAGAGAGAGCTGGGGAAGGGAAAGGGTGGGGATGAAGTGAGACAAAGCACCTGGAGGACAAGTGCTGAGAGGGGAACATTTCACCCAAGGGCAGAGGAGGACAGGTCCTCCCAGAGGAATTCCCTGAGTTTCGATACCAGCTCCAGGAGGACCCCTTGACCCATCCTCTTCTGAACCCAAAGGCTCTTGATTTTCCCTTTCCAAAGCCAGTGGTGCCACATCCACCAGCACAGGAAAGCACGGCATTCTCAGTGGGCTCAAATCTGCTGGGCACTTTCTGGCACTGTTTTCTCTAACCAAATCCCCAGCAGCAAAAGCAATACCAGCTGCCTCCAATAGGAATTTCATACAAAATGAGACCATCAGAGTTAGTCTACAATGGTATCCCTCTCCTTCCATACTTTCATACACAGCCTATTGCCTGCACATAGACTGTTAGGGTTTATACTTCTCCATGCCTTGAGTCACAGCTATACCAGCCTAAACCAACTCCTTGCCTTTTCAAGTTTACCTACTAAATATTTGTTGGGGGGGGGGTTTTGCATGTCTTAGAGAGTAGGAGAAATAATTAGAGAAAATGGCTATATTTCTCAAAATAAAACTGGGATTTGTAAGTACCTTCAGGAAATCACTTCAAAAATTTGGGCCAGTGGTGCGATACAGACAGGAAAGATGATAATCCATGCAAGCAGACAAATAGTACAAACAAAAGCCACCAAAGCAGAAGTTCAGCTCTGTGTGTATCTGATGGCCATGACCTGGTTAAACTTCCAGCTCTTTCATATGAACCATGATGTTAGGGCATTACAATGAAAAAAAGAAAAAGCCAATGAAGTTCTTCTAAATGGAAATGAAAGATGTCACAGGCAAACCCAGGACCTGGCAGGTGATGCTCAGGAGGGGCTGAGTGCTCTGCCATCACTAGTGTGTTGGGGAGGATGTGTCTGTTTGGGCAATGGGTGCTCCAGGGTGTCCTGAGACACTGCAGAGAGGTCCCTCAGTGGTACACAGCGACACAGCACTGATCAACTGCAGGCTCCTCTGAGCTTGCCAGGATTTCTAGAGAAGCAATGGAGAGAATTTGTGTGGCATCCCACACCCCACGATGGTGAGAGGAGAGCCTGTCTGCTCCCCAGCCTGCATGCCATAGATAACTAAATACCTGTATATGAGATATCTATAGATATATATGCACCCACACTGCTGCCAATGTGGTATCTAAGTGCTAGGAGCCAAGCACAGCCTTGATTAACCCTTGCCTGGGTTGCCCTCCTCTTGCAAGAGAATGTGCATTAAATGACACCCTCAGGAGGTGAGTTTGCACCAGGTTGGGATATTTCCAAAAGGGGACAAATTGTTGTGTCTTATCCAGGTTCCCCTGTTACAAACTGCTCAGTCTTTCTGAGAGGGGCACTCACTGTCAGCATTTGCAGCAGGGCTTTGCAGTACCTGCAATCCAACCTTCATGTGCTGAGGTGTTTTGTCCCCAGCTGGGTAGAAGCGAAAGCTCAGCTCGTTCATCTGGATTTACAGAACCCCTTGCAGTGCCCTGAGCAACAAGCTGTTGCAAAATTAATTAAAGAAAATAAATAAATTTAAAATCCAAATTAAAGCAGAGTAGCCCATCATAACACAGCTCCAACAACTCTGTGGTTTTGGATGTTCCACTCCTGCAGTGCTGGGAGCTGGGGAAGGGGTTTGCTGGGCACCATGGTGCAGTGACCTTGGGATAGGTTGGGGTAGGGAGCAGTGCTTGGGGCTGTAAGACTCTCCCTTCCCCACCTGCAAAGGGGTTTGGGGAGTTTTCCAGCAGCTCCCCTTCATCTGCTCATTTTCTCAGGGCAGAGAATAGCCTCCACCCTCACCTGCTCCCTGCCCTGAGCTGCACAAACCCTTGACATTGCCATGTCTTTACCTGACTGACCACATGCCTCATTTCCACCCAGCACCTCTCTTCTCCCATTTGGTGATTTTCTGAAAGGGTGTCTCAAACCTCCACTCATTGTACCTTTGCTTCCAAATTGCAATTGTGTGTCTTGTGGTTTAGCTGCCGCCGAAAGCACAGCAGCTATGGTGCATTTAAATAGCTGATTTTTTCAGGATCTGATTCAGGTCTTGCCTCCAGTGATATCAGCTTGGCTGCTGCGGTGGGAACACTGTGTTAAATGTGTTGAAGTGAAGGAGAGAAACACTTGGGAGCATCAGGTGCAGCGCAGGGAAAGGGCTGGCAGGCAGCACCTTGGCCCTCCTCCATCCTCTCTGGCCTGGTCCACCTAAATTTGGTGCATGCCCTGAGCGCAAAGCAATGTCTGCCCTCCTGGGCTGCCAAGCTTCTGCCTGGGAGAGGAGGAGCATGGCTCAGCCCCAGTGGCATCAGGGACACTGCACTTTGCCTCCAGCTCAAATGCCAAGATGCTGCCGTGATAGCATGCCCATGTCCCTAGATATTTTTCCATGCTCCAGAGTCACACATGTGCTTGTGACCTCCCTGTGCACCATCCCCTTGGCCTGAGGACATGAAGCACTAAGAACTTAGGGTGCAGCCAAATGCCTTCCTGTGCAGGGCTGAGCAGAGGAGGGCAGACAGAGGGGTTATCCGTGGTGATCTGTGCCAATGAGCAGGTCGTATCTTGATGCTTTTCCCTGACCTGAGTGGGGTTTACCTGCTACCAGAGGAGAGAGGAGCCCAGCACTTCAAATGCAGCTGATTCCCATGACCCTGCACACAGACACACATCTGGGGAGAGGGTGCACCTCCATTCCCCATCCAACATTGAGGCTTCAGGTGTGTTTTGGGATTTCAATGAAAGGATGATTAAGAAGGTACATTAAAATTTAGATTAAATGGCAAAATTTAACTTTAAAAATCTTTTTAAGAGTCTGGAAAGAGCCTGGGAATTTCCTTGCTTATCTGCAAGAATTTATGCCTTGGAAAAATGTCTGTGGGAGCCAGGCACAGGGCAGGACAGCTCCAGCAACATTTAGCTCTGGTTGCAAAAACTGCCTTGAGAGTCTCAGCACACTGCAGGCACCACGGGCTCCTGCTCCTGGCTGTGAGCAGGAAGGGGCAGCTCCAACAGTGCAGATCTTGCTGAAATCCTTGGGAGGTTCATGCAGTAAACCTGGGCTATGCTGCAGCCAGGGAAGGACCAGAGCATCCAGTGGGATGGTGATGGGACAGAGCTGCAGTGCTCCCAGCTGGTCTGCAGTTGGGACATCAGGGCATCACTGCCCATGAAGCCACCACAGCTGTCACCAGAGGCCACGTGGGTCCCTCAGTGGCTGCTCTGGCTGGGCTCTGGCCACCACATGCTCTCACATAATTCCTGACCTCAAGTCGAAAGTATAATTCTTTCTGCCACATCTGACATTTAGCTGTACAGCGATCCTTGCCAGGAAATTGCCATCGTTTCAGTTCTGCTCCCAGCTACCCTTCTGATTTATATTTTTGTTTTTATCCAATTTTTCTGACTTGTTTTGGTAGGGTGGACAAAATGTTCTCACTCAAGACAGATGACAGTTTGCCGATAAGAGGAGCAACTTATCACCAACAGCTCTGATTCTTTCTCAAATGCTTAGTCTGTTGGAACAGCTTTAAAGTCTAATGTGATATCACAGGTTAGCCCCAAATCTGCTTCCCCTCCTGTATTTCATACTTTATGGCTTTGAGCATCACTCCTTTTAAAACAAAACACTTCAATCTTTTGCAGATCATCATTGCTTTTCTTCCCTGTTTTTTACCTCCTCTTCTTAATTTAACTATTTTAAAACTTCTTTTAGTATGGCAAATAAAATAAATATTGTTGATGAGTGACCTCTTGGAAGCTTGGTGTCCTTGAGTCTAACTTTAGAAATCATTTGTCACAGGCACAGAAATGTGCACTGCAATCAGAATTAGCTGCCAGAATTTTTTTTTTCAAACAATGATATTGTAATTTGAGTGGCATTCTTGATAATAGTTCAGGTTCTCCAGCCTTCTCCTCATGCCCCAGCAAAGCATGCACCAAGAATTTAAAACTTCTGTCTTATTCTGATTTTAAAATGATTTTTTCTTTGTTATTTATCATATGGAAAATAAATGAGAGGGAAAAGACACACAAGGAAGTTGAAACGCTTTGAGCCCTGGAGATAAGCCCAGTAGGCTAAGAGGGTATTATATAGTTGGGTTTAGTTCAGCAAAAACAGGACATTCTACCAGAACTGGGTGAATAATTTGCAATTAGTAATTTGGGACAGAGAAATGCAGGTTATTTCAAATCTTGAAGCTTTATGGAGGGAAATGCCCTTTTCTGCTCGTGGTTTGTATTCTAGCAAAGCACAACATGCTCTGATCTGTGCTTTCACTGCTTTAAATTGTAGATTTTGTAGCAAAATTTCTTTTGATCTGCTAATGTGTTATTTCAAAGCGACTCTTTATGGCTAACACTCAGGCTGCATTGGTGCCTTGCACGGGACATGGGATGTGCCAGTGTCTGTGAAGGGATGAGCCCCTGGGCACGTCCTGTAGCAATCGATGAGCATCTCCATTGGATTGCTCCCTCTGCCCTCCATTAAATAATAGATAGCTTCAATTTTTATACATCAGCACAACCCCCAGCTGCTCAAACCTCCCTGTGAGTCTGCAGGTACCACAGTGACCGAATAACCAAGTGCTGGAGGTCCCTGCTGGGTTGCAGGACAGCACAGAGGGATAGGGGACATCATCCTCCTTGGGTGCAGCGTCAGTTATTGCACCCCAGAAAGATCCTGAAACCCTTTTTGGAGATTCCATTTCCATCCAGGGTGATTGCAGGTGGGTTTGCATCACCTCAAGGTACACAGGGTGGGAAGAATCCATTCCTGATAGCTGGATTTAGATCATGGGTGAGAACTGTACAGGGAGCTCCCTTGAATTGATACATCTTTCGTGAAAAGCCTCTGGCTTTGTAGTATTAACCGAGAGCAGGAGAAAGAGTGGATGCCTGAAACTAGACTTGCTGAAGCTGCTACATGTGGTTGCTTGGAGGGTCAGGTCTCTTGGAGGATTTTGGCAGCCCATTTTGAAATCTTGAAAGAACTTTTTTTTGGCTCAAAATAAAGCTGCAGCCTCCCTGGCTAATCACATCACAGAAAACACCTCTCAAGTGTATTTGGAGGGAAGGTGTTAGGTGAAAAGCAAACCTACCTGCCCCCACCGACCGCACAGTGCCGGGGAGGGTTCATTTCTCAGACATGCCAGAGCATCTCTCCAAGATGTGTCTGCAAAGCAACTGCACCTGAGCAACACTGACCTCTCCCAAAGGGGATTCCACAGCTGCGCTCTGGATGATGTGGAGGAGGACTGAGCATCCTGGAAGGTACAGGATCTCTGGATCCTGCCGTGGCAGGAACCTCATGAGCCATAGCCCACAGCTGCCCTGAACAGCACCAGGAAACCTCTCCCAAGGTCAAATCTCCCCAGGCAGCATGACAGAGCCTCCAGGGACTCCTAAAGCTAACAAAGCCTGAAATTCAGGTCTAAACACCTGTATAGCCAACAAGGTGCCCCTTTCATACCAGGCTGTTACCTGGAAATAGGACACGTGGTGCCTTGTAATGGCACAAGCTTCATTTCCCTGCTGCTTGAACTCCCCAGTGCTGGCAGCTCTCCCTGTGACTTCCTGGGCCCTGTATCTACAGAGGTAATTGGAGGAGACACTTTCACATCTCTGTGTGATGGAGTTATCCTCCGTCCAGTAAATAAATGCTCATGTGTGCACTTCTAGCCTGTATCTGAAGAGGAGGTACAGTGTGCCAGGCTCTTTCAATTTTTCATTCTCCTGGATGGAAAATATGATAGGAAAAGCCTAAAAATTAAAAAAAGACAGAGTGAACAGCCATACCTAACACCTTTTTCAGCACAATCCACCCAATTATTTTCCTTTCTCTGGCTATTTTAATTTTAAAGCTTCCTCCAAATGTAGGTCCCAGGTCAGCGAGGCATTAAGGCTCTCCTGAAGTACTTTGACTTTAAACCATATCCCATGGAAAGAACACTAATCATCCCTCGCATCTTCAACTAAGGATACAGCATTTTATCTGGAATCCTGAGTGTGCCTATAAATATCAGCCAGGGAAGTGCTCGGTCCATTACAGGAACGGGTAACCTAAATCACAGAGCTGCCTGGGACTTACCCGTGGTTAATCTTTATAACAGGAGGGAGCTGGACCAAAA
The DNA here is from genome assembly GCF_000695815.1 of Acanthisitta chloris. Lineage (NCBI taxonomy): Eukaryota > Metazoa > Chordata > Aves > Passeriformes > Acanthisittidae > Acanthisitta > Acanthisitta chloris. Next base: position 29,537 of record NW_008661808.1, on the reverse strand, counting down.
TCTGTGTATAGCTGAGATGCCAGGAGGTCTAGAGGATATGTAGAGTGCAAACACCAGGGAAAGATGTTCCTATAAAGATGCCCAGAATAATCCCCTCTACTCCAGGTTGTCTTACAGCCCCAGGAGCACCTCGGGTGAGAAGTACCTGCACAAGAGAGCAGTGATGGTTTCAGAGGTGTGTGAGTAGAGGACATATCTTGAGGAGACCTTTCAGAAAATATGATGAGTAAAAGCCTATTTCTCTTCTGATGGTGGGTGCTGGATGGGTGACCACAGCAGAGAGAAACTGGGTGACCTGCTTGCTATTATACTGTATCTGGATCACAGGCACAGAGCTCCTGAAATACAACTTAATTCAAGTCTTCATGGGATTTCCAATCCTTTGACTTTTTCTGGCATTTTGCTTGCTTTTTATTATCCTAAAATCAGATTTTTCAAGGCACTGCTTTCTCAGAGAGGGCAAACTTGTACGACAGCCCAAACTCAGCCCTTTGCAGGATGGAGAGGACTGTGGGTTGGGCTGAAGAGATCTCCTTTTTTCCCCAAGCCTGGGGTCCCTCTGCAAACCACAAGGCAAATGCTCACCTGCAAAGGCTGTTCCCACTAAGGAACAGGTTCCCAGGTACGTGCTGGCAGGGACAATGCCAGCCCATACAGCACATTACACTGCTCTGTGTGTTATTAGAGTCATTTGTTGTGGTTAGTGAGCAAAAGCACCCAAGCTCATTTCTGTTCTATTAGAGGAAGAGAAAAGAGGGAGTAGAATAACTCATTTTGAGGTAATTTGCTGGGGATTTTGTGTATGATCGAGAGGTCTGTAAAAAGTGGAAGTACTTGCAAAATTTTAATATGGCTCTTTAGAGAAAAGTATCGCAAAGTTATCAAACATCAACAAAGTGAGACTAAAGCGGTTGCTTTCAATGCATTTTTCCTGTCTACAGATCACAAATTGCTTTTCTGGCTAGCGTGATGGATTTTTGGTCAAATCTCAGAGGGATTTTGCTGCACTGGTTGGCAGCTCCTTGGCAAGGATTCGATCCCAGGGTTTGGCACATGCAGGGTGTGATCCTCCTCCATGATCCACCACCACATGAACCTGGCACAGATCCTGATGTTCTCTGTTCCCCATGTCCCTGAAGAAGCATGAGCATATCTGGGGTGGGCATGGTCCCCTTCCCATGGGACACAAGACACCAGGGTCTCTCCAAATGTGGAGCTAAATTTCCAAACCAGCACTGAAGCAACCATGTCCCATAAAGCTCTGGCTGCTCCTAGGAGCAAACTGGAGATTTCTCTTGCTAATTATAAAAATGGCAGGCAAAACCCTGCATGGTATGATTTCTTACATTAAACAAATTTTATGGCAGAGAAGACTTTTAGTGGCACTATTTGCAGACCTGGCCTTTTGCCAGCTCGCTGTCATTAAATCCGCCGATCTTAAGTATCAGCTGCACTTATTCCAAGGGACTATAAATAACCCCCTGAAGCCTATTAAAGGAGTCAGCTTCCTTGGGCTGTTTGTCAAGCCTGGACAGACTGACAGCATTTGGGTAGCTCTGGCCAGTGCTGGGCCAGGTCGGGCCAGGTCTTTCACATGCTCACAGATTTATATTTCACTCTGCTGGACACACACGACTTTTGCATTAAAAGAAAACCTCAGTTTACATTGGCAAAAGGGTGTTGGTTCTGCTAGGGTTGGGTGACTCCTTGATCATATGCCTGAAGCATGAAACTGGTCAACCTTTGCTAGCTGGAAGGGTTAAAAACGAACAGGAGACTGGGAGAGGATAAGAAACGGAGATGATATTTTATAAGACAAGGAGGTGTTTTAATATAAAATGCAGAGTAGTCACCACTTCCAGGATATTTATCAGTCACACTCACACTCAGGTTTGCCACCATTCTGGGATTTGCCTGGTAACAATCTGGGCTAGGGGTGCACCTCACCACCCTGAGAAGCTCACAGGCTGCAGGCAGGATGCTCCAGGATGCAGCAGCCACGCTCTGTGTCGCAGCTCCTATGAAAAATGGGTAGCAGTACTAATGTGTGGTTAATGACCCGTGGTTCAGAAATGACTAAGATGCAGGAATTAAATTTACAATCAACTTCCTTTTCCTTTTTTTTTCCTTTTTTTTTTTTTCTTGAAACCTTGAAACCAAAGTTCCTAATCAGAAAAGTCCATGAAAGTCCCTCTCTGCTCCCAGGCAGGGCAGGTGACTGCAGGCAGCTGCAGTATTGAGGCTGGGTGCTGTCACCGTGCCAGGCATGACACGGGGCTGCTTCAGTGGCAGGGTAAATTGATGACACAATCTCAGGAGAGCTCACTAGTTGATGCCAGGTTTATTTTTGTAAGTGCAAAGTAATGAAATTTAGAGTTTTAATAAAAAATAAAAAAGGAAAGAAAAAATGTAGAAGCTCCAATTTATAAATGAAATTCATAACGGAACTGAGCACCAATTACATTAAGGAAACGAGCAGCTCAGGCTTTTACCCAGAGCAGTCCCCATTTTTTTGGCAAGAGGCAGGAATCCCCACTTTTTTTCCCAGTGAAGCTTCTGGCTCTGCACAAATGATGGACCAAGGCTGTGCAAGGTCCCTGCAGACACTGCACTGTCTGTCTGTCCTGGGCTCATACAGGGGGAAACCACCACGAGGGGGTTGGGATGATGCTTGTCCTGCAGCAGGCACTGAGCTCTGCTAGAGACTATTTATCCCTTTCCCATTCCTACACCACTCAGCCAAGGGTGGACGTCACTCACCACCACGTTCTGAATTTTAAATGGTAGCAAAGAAATTGTTTAAAAGGTAGTGAAAGGGAAGGAAAAGTAACCATAAACCCACAGCAGAAGAGTCCCAGAAAATGAAGGTGAGTATTCAGGAGCAGAGAAAAAGACAACCTTGAACATCTTCCGACAGGAAGGATGTTTAGTTCAGAGCAACCAGGAGGTGTTTTGTAGCTTTTTTTATTTCACAGACTTTCTGCTCTCTTCTCCTGTATTTCACCACTCCTCTCCTCACAGATTTGCCCCTAAATATTCTGATGGATTAAAAAAGATGGAGGGGTTATTTTCAAAAGCAGGGAGAGGCACATCCTCAGGCACAGAGCCTGGTTTTGTCCAGCTCTACAGAACTGATGTGGTTTGGTCTTTTCCATCATGAATGATTCTATGATCCTGTGATCTGATGATTCTGTGTCTCTATGATTCTATGCTATGGGGTCAACATAGCTTGTCATGAGCTGGATTCAAACCAACACAGCCTTGGAGCACATACCAAAGGCAGAAGATGAGGAGGTGAGAGGAAACCTTCAGATTTCTGCCACAGGTGCAGGTGCCCTAAACACAGGTCTTCCTCTCTCCTGGTTTAGCCTCCCTATCTCTGAGGTTCACAGAACCTCTGGAAATACCTTGGGGACCAAAAGGCAAGTGAGATTATTCCCCAAATGTGATGCTTCCGTGGCAGCCCAGTAAAAGTGCCTCTGTGGGCCCAGGGAA
>NW_008661808.1:23572-26003 GCF_000695815.1 Acanthisitta chloris | reverse complement strand
AGGAGGTTGGAGACTGTCTGAAACAGACTCATCAGAGATTGTTTCTTCAGTCATTCTGTACCCACTGCCATGATGACCCTGAAATCCATCTGTGCTGCAGCTGACAGTGGTTGGGCTGAGATTTCCCCTTCTACTGTGCCAGATGTTTGGGCTGGTGACCTTTCAGGAAAGAGGGACACCTGTACTGGATGGGCAGGAACAGGCACTGTAGAGAGTGAAGAAGCACAGAAATCTTTCAGCATCCATCCCCATTCCTTGCCCAAGTAAGAAGCAAAGCTACTGAGAAAAGAGCTAATGAACACACCTAGGGAAGTGAGGAGAAGATCATTAATTGCTGTACAGCAGCACAGAGCCTGAGCAATACAAAAAACTGGGAACGACTAATTTATGAGTACAACTTCTATCTGGAGAGCATGACTTAAACTTAGGGAGAAAATCCATGTGCCTGGAATATTAAAATCAATAGTTTTAACCTATTTAGAAAGAATTGAGTGGGCAAAGAAGGTGCAGGAGGGAGAATCAATATCAGAAGTGACATTGCTGTGTTCCAAGCACCACTAGAAACTGAAGAGAAAGTGACTTCAAATACAAATAAAAGCTAAAAGATGACATTTCTCCAGGCCACCAACTCTCACTGGAAAACAGGGACTACTGGCTCCCTAGTCACATATCTGTGATACTTAAGAAAATTTCCCTATGCTGCCCTGGGGAAGCTCAGTTTGAATGGTGTGAGCTGGAACACTCACTCTGCTGGTTTGAGGATTTTCTGAATGTTGTAGAAGTGCTTTTTTTTAACCAAAACCGGGAGGATCCTTGACAGGATCAACCTGACAGCTGGAGAACTGCTTACAGATCCAAAAAGCAGCTACAGCCAGCACAGAGGTGACCCCGTTTCAATCGTACATGCTGGGCACAGACAGAAGAAAGCCTGAGCTGACAGTAGGTCCCTTTGCCTTTCAGTGTTGTAAGCCAGGTCACCTGGAGGATTTTAACCAGAAAATGTGAATGATATTTGGCAACTCTTTGTTTAAAGGCATTCTAGCTTCTAGGAAATTTAGTAAAACCTCAGTGTTGGGAAAGAGAAGGTTATTCTGACTTAAAAACAGAAGCTCAAATTGGAGTGAGAGTAAGTAAACTCAGAGAAAGGAAGGAAGGGAAAGTGAGTAATAATGAACATAAACCATCCCCAAGCAGAAGGTTGTTAGGTGAAACCTGTGGCTAGCAGAGCTGAGGGCAATGGGGAAGTGCTCTTTAGACATAAGGGACTAAAAGTAGTTGTCTAGACAGAATAGCAGACATTGAAAAAAGAATGCATAAATTGCAGACACTAAATATTTAATTTCTTTATTTTGGGGGGGAAAAAAAGCTAAGTGAAACAGTCATGTAATCTGATGATGTGGAATATCTTCTGTTCCAACTCAGGATGTTAAACAGCTGCTACTACAGCTAGAGGATTTTTATTTTTTTGATCAGCAGTCCTCAAAATTCAGTGCCTGTGAGTTTTAAAATCTGTCCCAGGAGTGCCCCAGGCCGGCCCAGAGTTTTCCAGAAGACTGAAGCTGTGTTGACTTTGTGCCAACGCATAAATGTCGATGAGGAGGATGACTTGCGTAATTATAAATCTGATTGTTTGATGTTGATTTTGTGAAAAAATAATGGAAGAGCTGATAAGGGACTTGATTAATAACAATTTAAGGAGAATAACTAATTACAATCAACATGAGTTAATGGAAAATAGATCTTATTAAATGAAATTGATATAATTTTTCAAGAATGTGATTATAGATTTGATTGATTTAGTACATTTCATCAACACTGTTACGTTTGACTTCTGCGAGGCATTTAACTTAATGTTGTCTCATTTATTAGGAAGCTAAAACAATGTAAAATCAACACAGCACACGCTAAACGGATGAAAACCCAACTGATATGTTTAAACATATCAGAGGATCATCCCGAGTGGCTGTGTTTCAGTTCATCATTTTTAGCAAATGGTAGAAAATCAAAACTCATTACAATCAAAGTTTGCTGATGAGATTTGAAGTCAGACCATTGCTGGCCTGTGGATTGGGCTCTTCCTCAGAGCTGCACTTTCTGTGAGCCACATAGAAGCAAACTCCGGTCGGTTTAACGTGGGCACACACAAAGCTACACTTCTAGGAACCAGGATTTCACCGTGGAGAGGAGGGATCCTCTTACACAATGCTGGAAACTTGATAAAAGAGTGGCATGAAATATCTCTGGTGCAACATCTAGTGGGACACTGCAGCTATTTCTGGTGCCTGCGACTCCAGAAGGATGGTGATGAATGGGAGAGGGCACAGGAGAATGACTGAAGCGTTGCAAAACATGCCTTATAGTGACAGATTCAAGGACCCCAATGCGCTTAGCTTAACAAAGAGAAGGTTAAGGGATGGCTTAATGACAATCC
>NW_008661808.1:20946-23541 GCF_000695815.1 Acanthisitta chloris | reverse complement strand
AGGAATGCAGAAAGGGAGAGCTCTTCAATCTAACAGACAGAGCGATAAAAAGAGCTGGTGACTGGAAGCTGACGCTGTGAAATTCAAACTGGGAAGGGTGTGCTTTGCAATTGGGAGAAGTAACATCAGAACAATTTCCCAACAGATGGTTTCATCATCACTGGCCATTTCAAAGTCATGTTGGATTTTTTTTGTTGTTGTTTAAAGCCCTATTCTGGATGCATTTCAAAGTCATGTTGGATTTTTTTTTTTTTTGTTTAAAGCCCTATTCTGGATCCACAAAAGATCACTGTGAATCAACATACAGACAGCCACACTGCATGGATGGCATGGTCCTTCTTGGGGTTTTAATCATCCTAATAATGAGTATTTAAGCCATTATCCTCAAGTACTGAAGGGGACCATTCCTTTTTCGCGGAGTTATTGGTCTGGCCTTGGTGGAGACTCACACAGACATCTCAGTGTTATTGGTACTTCATCTTTGCCAGTGGAAAGGCTGGAAAAGTACTATAAACCCCAAAAAAACAAACCCAGCCTACATCCTTCTGCTATAAAAAAACCCAGAACGCAGTGCCAAAGAGAGCAGCTCAAAGCAAGTACATGAAGGACCTGTGTTCCAGTGGTTCAGTTAAATCCTGCTGATCCCCATCTGCTGCGTAGTTTGATTGACTTTCCAGGGAAATGACACATTCATATTCCTTAAAAGTTGCTAAAACTGTGAGTAAAAATGTGTAGTTTGATAACAGACTCGTCTACATCCAGGAAATCACAGAATGAGAGAGCCACGATCTTGTGGGACTTTCTGCAGGAGCTGTATCAAGTCTCTGCTCTCTGGTTTGGAAGCTGCTGAAATTTCTCCATTCATGGAAACTCTTCACCAGGAGTCCAGGCTGCAGACCCCTCACTCAGAAAGCTCCAGGAGCCACACATTGACTTCCTTTAGGACTGATCTGCAAGCCCCACCTGATGTCTTACTGTGCATCCAGATGTACTTGGGGACCAAACAGGTATATGTATAGTTAAATATACATATATAACATTTTTTTTTTATTTTTCTTTGGGTGCTGTGACATTATTTCTGTGTTTTCAAGCTCTGAGAACAGTATCATGAAAAAAGTTTCCTTCCAAAGAAATACTGTGATGGGTGGAGGCGATTAGATAAGAACTGATAATCCAAAAGCTGGACAACTAAATTTGTCTCATAATTGATTTATATATAAGGGACTTTATCTTCTGGTAAGGTCTTTACATTTAAAAGCAGGTCTTTACCTTGTATAAAGGATATAAAAGAGAGGTCATTTGTTATCTTAACTTGTAATGAGATCAGCAAAGAAAGACTCTTAAGCCCCTCCACAGCTTATTCGTGATAGCACTGTGGTTCTTCAATGGAAAAATCTATCCAGCTGTAAGCCAGGAGGCTAGGACTTTGTCTCATCCCTTCTGCCCACACCACGGAGATACCTGGGAGTCTGGGACCTTGTCTTAGCCCTTTTGCCCACACTATGGAGCTACCCAGGAGTCTGGGACCATGTCTCATCCCTTCTGCCCACACCACAGATCTAGCTGCCCATGCTGAGCACCACCAAGGACTCTAGGTCCTGAGCTGTGCTAGATTTACCACTGGCATGGTTCATGCCATCTCTGCTGTGCCCATTGCCTGCCAATTCTCTGCTTGCTGTGACCAGCACCCAAGATCTGTTAATCCAGATCATTAAAGAGTGGGGAGGAGGCAGCACTGTAGGGTGCTGAGTACTGCAGTCACTGACTCCTCACACCTAGTCACTAATCCTCTGCCCAACCTCCTGCTCAGGGCAGAGGGCATCAGCCAGCAACAACTTCAGCAGCTCCAATTCAGTCTGCCAGACCCCTCTGCTCCACGTGCCATTTAATCCAGCTCCATGTCAGCCAGCCAACAAGATTTCCATTGATTTCAGGTTTTGGCCCAGGAACTGTGCAGATGCTTTTGAACTGAACATCTTAAGCACAACACTTATGTTTTGTCAGGAAAAGCCTGAACCAGCAGAAACTCTTTTAAAGCCAGGGCAACATCATTACCATAGAGGCAAACACTAATTTAATGTGGTTCACAGTAACAACAGACCATTTATTTAAATACTTCACCATTTAATTTATTCAGCATTTTATATTGAAGAGTATTTTCATTAGGATTCCACTGCAAAACCGAAGAAGGCATTAAATCATTTAATATACTGACAGCTCACTTAATTTATTTAAGCACAGGAGTCTAATTCAAAAAAGCAGACCTTATACAGAGCCATGTCTTTACAGCCCTGGCATACAAGGGCCTATTAATTTCAGGGTAGTCTGTTATATGAATTTAATTTTGAGATCCCACTACATGCTCTCCTTTGGTCAGCAGCCTGTTGTGTTGCTGCACCTGCCAGGGCTACCTCTAGAAATCCCTCCTGGTGCACACCAGCCCAGCTCCATGCCTTTTGCATCCAGCCCTTTCCATTTCCATCTGGCTTGGACTGGTCCTTGATGGACCAGGGAGCAACCAGCATGGCTGGAGCAGCAGAAATTAGCAGGGAAACAGCAGCAAATGCAGCAAGCCCTGATGTCATCAATGATGTC
>NW_008661808.1:18106-20927 GCF_000695815.1 Acanthisitta chloris | reverse complement strand
CTGGAGCACATGGTAAAGTCTGGGACATCCACTGCAATGCACCCCTGTCTCAGATGGTATTGGATTAACTAGAGACACTCAGTTCTCCAGCTTTGGGATGACGTGGTGAGGCTCCACCAGCCCTGCCCTGGGAGGTGCTGAGCAACATCACCACTGCCCACAGCTGTCACATCAGAACTGTCACATCCTGCCTGAACCAAATCCTCTACTTGGTATTCTGGGTGCTCAGCCCCTTGGACAGCCTAGCCCTTGTGGCTTATTACTGATGTTCCTAGATCTGCCATAATAAATGGCAGAGGAGAAAATTGTCCCTCATGACAAAGCTCTGGGTGATATTGGGGTCTCCAGAGGCTCCTGGTTTGGCTGCATTCCGAGATTGGTGCTGAAGCAGAACCTCAGAAACAATAGTACATTGTCAGTAGGATGCACAGGACATCATTAATAAACATTAGGATGCTTGATATGATCAGGCAAAAGCAGTACAATGAAATGAGGTACCAAAAGCAGGATGGAGAGGAGGGGAAGGGATCTGAACAGGGTGTTTAATGACTCACCCGACTGCGAAATGCAGTGGAGAGCAAGGCTGGGATAGAAAACCTTTTAATGAATTCAACATGTGTGCACCCTTTGAAGGCTTAGCTCCCCATTCCCCAGTGGTGTTTGACCCACCTGAAGATACTGATCATACAGAAAATAATAACCAGTAAGTAATAATAATAGTAATAATAGGAAGAGCAGGACCCTCATCTCCAATTCATATTTATAATCCAGCAAATATCTCACCTAAAGCCAGAAGATTTATGGGTTTGCATCTATAATTAATATCCTTCCTTAAGCAGGAAAGGGTATGTTTTCATACAAATAAATCTGATGCTCTAGACCTGGATTTTGAAGACTAATATTTAAATCCCCAGCCAGACACAGTTATTGATTGTATGGATATATACAAGAGAGACACAGCGTGCACATTTATAGCGATAGCGTTATACATTTGTTTTTAAAATAAGGAGATAAATTTTCTCTTTTAAATGCAATTGAGTAAGCTTAATCAGGAAAAGGGAGGAAGATGGGGAGGTCGGCTTGGTGTCTGCTCCAAACTGTCCCTGTTTCCCAAAGATTCCATTTGCATTAGGCCCATTGCTAACAGCAGGACTCGTCCTGGGCGCCAAGACACATAAAGGGCTTTGAGACAAAGGCAATCGATCTAGTTTTAGTTTTATGAGGAAAATAAACAGTTAGGCTGATATAACAGTAAAAGGGTCAAACAGGGTCAGGGGTAATGAAGTGCCTCACAGCAGGTTAGAATTAAAACACCCTTCCTTTTCTCCATCCTCCCCTGCATACCTCTCCTCCACGAGTAACCTGTGTCTGCCCAAAATCACACCCATGGGCAACAGCAAAGCACCAGCTAGGGGTTGACCCAGCTTGCTTGGGGCTGTGACAAGGCTTGCCCTGGCTGAAGGTTTCCATCTTCAGCAGTGTCTGCTGAGCAATGGAAACCTCCAGACAAGGCAAACCCTGCCCTTCAGCTCCTTGCCATGACCACATCATGGACCACAGCGACTGCATCCTTCCACAGAGAGCCAAAATTGCCCAAAATCACCCCTCCAGGGCTGAACACACCACTGATGGTTGGAAGCTCACTTTAAGGAGCTGTGTTGTGGGCTTGAAGCTTTGCAACCTCGGGGCTAGCTCAGGTCTTTTAGGGTAATCACCTTGCTAGCCCACAGCAAGTCAAGACCAGCTTGCCCAGCATCTGCTGCCTCTGTGCTCGATGGGTCTTCTCACTCTCTGGATATTCCCTACAATCAGGTTTCAAATGGTTTATTTGTTCTTTTTAATTTCTTGGGGGTTTCTCTTTACTTTTCTGGACTGTAATGAGCAAAGTGGAAATATGCTGGGTAAGCAGACAAACCAAAACTTGGAAAGGACAGCTTCTCTGGAGCAAGCAGGGATTTATCTGAAAATTATTGAGAATTACTGGAAGTTTAAATGCAGGCACCATTCCAAGGTCAAGGGTGTAAGCATCGCCTCACTTAGTGGTGAACTTACCAATGGAGGTAAAGTACTTCTGCTGTTCTGGATCCAAAGAGTAAAGACATGAACAAAGCACAGGCACTTGTATTTATACTGTCCTAAGCTGTATAACACCCTCATTTAACGGAGATTTTAGTTAGTCATGTTTAAATACTATTCATCAAAGAAGATAATCCTTTATGCACTCAGTCATTTAAGGAGCTCATCAGCAACTGCGTGCCAGTGAGAGAGCCTCGTTCAAAACTCATGGCACCAGAATGAAAGAGCTTCTTCCTTCCAAATTATGGTCTCCCAGAAGAGAGATTTTACCCATGGGAAGATGAAGGAAGGAAATGGCAACAGTACTGGTTCTGTGCTGCAAAGGGGTGGTTGAGCTCCCAGGCAGGCTGACTGCACCCTGCTTTGGGAAGTCAGCTCCATCTCCCACGGGCATGATGGATGGCAGATTGTCTCCTTCCTCCAAATGTTACTTTCCAGTGTCAGGAAGCCTCTGTGGAAGGAGGGGAAAGAAGAAGCAAAGGAAACCTTCTGGCAAGTACTGTGCTGCTCCAAAACCCAGTCACCAGGGAAATGCTTTCCCTGCAGACATGCTGCCCAATGCACTCCTTTATGATTTCTACCCCCGTGAAGAACATGGGCTGTGGGTGCCCAGGCACTGCTCTTCTCTGCAGCTGTGAAAGGGGAAGAAATTCATGGCTGTTGGTCTGCAAGGCCAAAAACAAGTAGCAGAGGGGCTGGTGAAGCTGCAACTGGTGTGGGGTACTCAGCCAAGGCAGAGCTTTGC
>NW_008661808.1:13658-18069 GCF_000695815.1 Acanthisitta chloris | reverse complement strand
GCTGTAAATAATTGATACTAATGTAAGTGAGATAAGAGACAGACTGTCTGTGGGCCGGGAGGAAGTAGATCCTGGTGACATCCACCTGGAAATGTGCTTGTGGATTTATCTGAAATAAAAACGTTGAAAAGCCAAATGCAAAATCCAAGAGGTGAGGAGGGATAAGAAAGGTAATCAGTGATCAGCTCTGAGCACTCTCATCTCTCTAGGAAAAAGCTACCAATAATAATTTCTTTAACAAGAGAATTCCTACACTAACTAGCACTTTCTCTCCCTTAACATCACTCTCACACTAGAGAAGCTGTGTTCCTGCATTGCCAGAGAGCTGGGTGGGTGTTAGCACAGTTTAAGGAATTAAAATGTCATTACCTCCTCGTCGGACACTATGCTGGCAGGAAAATGCCAGTGAGCTCAGTCTATTTGATGCCTTTGGCTTAAGTTGTCTACAACCAGCTGAGTACCAGGAAGGAGCTCTCCTGCATCTTAGTCTTTGAAACTAGAGAAGGCAAAATTATATCTCTGGTCCTGCGAGGGCAGCCGTGAGACAGGCAATGGAGACGATGCTGCTGGGAGGAGAAGGGGAGAGTTCCCCTCTGGGAGCCTTGGAATCCAGCACATCCCAGAGGCCATTACACCATATCCATTTCTAAATCCTGATTTTGAGGTCACTATTGGCATTTCGCATCCTCTGAGGAGTCTGTGCCCAGCGGCAAAGCAACATTCACTTCTCCTGGCATGATGTAATGCCACTTTTGATCCTGTCTAGCATATATAAAAAATTATAATGTCAGCTGAAAAAATGTCATCACTATTGAGCCACCTCCAGTTCTCTCTCTCCTCTTCACACCCCACCTGCATTACCTGTTGCTCATCAGCCCCAGAACCTTCCAGTACCCACTGCACAAGGTATGTGTGCCTGATGGTTTTAAATTACTGGAGGATTCAAATGCCAAAGTGAAAGAAATCTGAAGTGGCAACTCCTTCATTTTAAACTATTACCTTGTAAACATAGTGGAGTTCCCTCAGATCCCAATTCTCCCATGCCTAGAGCAGGCAGGTGTCAGTATAATCATAGAATCATAGAATCAGCCAGGCTGGAAAAGACCTCCAAGATCATCCAGTCCAACCCTACTGTGGTCACTAGACCATGGCACTAAGTGCCACATCCAGTCTCAGCTTGAAAACCTCCAGGGATGGTGAATCCACCACCTCCCTGGGCAGCACATTCCATTGTCTGATCACTCTCTCTGTAAAAAATCTCTTGCTAATATCCAACCTAACCCTCCCCTGGCAGAGCTTGAGTCTGTGCCCTCTTGTCCTGCTGCTGGTTGCCTGGGAGAAGAGACCAACCCCCACCTGACTCCAACCTCCTGTCAGGGAGTTGCAGAGGGTGCTAAGGTCTCCCCTGAGCCTCCTCTTCTCCAGGCTGAACACCCCCAGCTCCCTCAGCCTCTCCTCATGGCACTTGTGCTCCAGTCCCTTCACCAGCCTCGCTGATCTTCTCTGGACCTGCTCCAGCACCTCAATGTCCCTCCTGAACTGAGGGGCCCAGAACTGAGCGCAGGATTCAAGGTGTGACCTCACCAGCACCGAGTCCAGGGGCAGAATCACTTCCCTGCTCCTGTTGACCATGCTATTCCTGAGGGCCATGATTTTATACATCACTCTGGTAAGCAGACATTCAGGGCTCTAAATTTGTTGCAAAATATAATTCCTAGTGTATAGATTTCATGCAGGAAGGCAGATGAAAAGAACTGCTTCAAAAATGTTAGGAAGGAGCAGCACTGACTTGTCAGTGATATGGACGGGGAAAGCCAGAGAGACTCTCTCATCTCTAATGTGATTTTATGATTCAGTGAATAATGCATATTAGCATAATACTAACTAAAAAAATCCATACTCATCATAGAATCATAGCTATCAACATTATCCTATTATTAATTATTAACATTTACACTATCAATCAGCCCCTGGCTGACTGATAGCTTAAAATCTTGCATAAAGATTGTTACAACAATAGCCACAGTACATCACGTAATGTGCTTCAGTTGGGTTGTCATATCCTCATCTATAAAGCTTTTTACTAATGCACTTTACAACATATCTTACAGTACATGGATGAAGAATGTGGCTGCACCCAGTAATAATTCCATTAATTATGAATAAAGCATTTACAAATGACATCCTTATTTAAAATTGGTGATGAACACATTTTGTTTTAATGTGGGTGCACTGTGTAATTTGTAATTGGATAAAAAGCAATGCTGGCAGGATGGGGCAGGGAAAAAGGGCCAAGATCTTATGATCTTTGCATCAGCAAAGAAAGAGGGTAAAAAAACAGTGGAGGAAATGATTGACAAACAACAAAATATTGGGATAAAGCTGGCCAAACTCCAAGGTGATGGTTGGAAGGAATGATTAAAGGCAAAAGTCCTTACCCAGTGACCTTGCATTGTGGTTGTGTTAATAAAACTCTCGCCTATATTAATAAAGTCTATATTTTCATTGCTTTCTCTCATTTGCAATGTTTTCAGCTGGCTGGCAGCTCACCAAGACTCATTAGCCACATCCAGTTTGCCTTTGCAGTACCTTGGTACCGCTTTGTCCTATAGGCTCTCTGAGATGGCAGAATATTTATTACATACAATATTTCACTGAGGCTACTTACGTCAAGAGGCTATAAATACATTACTCTTCCTAGTTTACTTAAGGGATAAAAAGTGAGTAGCTAAGTTTACAGATCAGGCTCAAGCTCTATTAATGTGTGGTCTGTTCATTTTCATATAGATCTCAACTGTTGGAAATTATTTTCCAGATGAATCCTGTGAATGATTCTTGCCTTGCTGATCATTTCTGAGCACTACTGGTCTACTTGTGAGTGGTAATACTCAGGTTATTATATGTATTATGGAAGAAAGGTTAATTTCAACTCATGATGCTTTTTGGTAATAAAGCTGTGACTATTTGTGGTCATAGTGTTCAACTGAGCCTTGAGCCAAGAACTTCTTATACCCAGGTTCAACTATTTAAATGTGTCCTAACTGGGGATGCAAAAATCCCTGCAACTCACTTCTGGCCACACTGGTGAGTGGACACGAGCTTTGATGGTCAGCAGAAAGTCAGCAAACTCCTCCTAATTGTTTTATTCCTTAATTTCACAGTGCTTACAGTAGTCTGGATCAACAAAGTGCCTGTAATGAACAGAGTGTGTGTCATATGTCTGTTAGCACAGAGCCAAAGCTGTGCATGGTGGTGAGTGCTGAGGGTGGTGCAAGACTCTGCAGTCCCAGAGAGTCCTGAGAAAAGAGACCTGGATCCATCATGGAAAGTTAAGAAAAAGGTTTGCCTTGGGAAGGACCTAGTTTTGGGTTCAGGCATAGCTTTTTGCAAGTTTCCCATGGAGATGAGGCTGCAAACCAGAGCCAAGCCAGGCAGGAATCTTGTCTGAATTATTTTCACATTCCCTTTCAATGTCCCATTCATGGGTGATACCTAGAGCAAAGCATAACACCTGACACAGCCCTTTCCCCATATTTTCAAGGTAATAATCATAGCAAAAAAATAATATATAGTGCTTGTTGCCAGTGCTGTCAAAGAGGACACTCTGCATTCCTCCTCTCCTCTCAAACCCAGGTGTAGGAGAGGCTGCTGTAATTACAGGTCTCCTTGTCCAAGACTGCTTTGAAATTCCCAATATTTCTCCAAACAACCAGCAGGTTGGTTTTCAGAGCTGGCTGACAGAGGATTTATTTATTAAGGTTTTGGCTGTTTGCAGCAGTGGCTGGGCAGCAGCAGTTCCGCAGAGTTATCAAAAATCTATTTCCTCGCAGAGCCACAAGTAAAATATCAAACCCCCTCTGAAAAGCAGAGTGCAACATTTACATTTTAATCTCCCAAAGCACTTTCATTTCTGACAAACTGGGTTTTTTGGTCTGTGTGTTATGGAGAGGAAAGGCAGTGGGGTTGCAGGAGAAAGGTTTATAGCTCTGGGAGTGAGCGTGGACTGCTTTGTGTGTGTGATACAGCTGGAGCAGCACAGTGACCTCCCCATCTGCAGTGACAGCAAGGACTGTCACCCTCCAGCACTGCTGGGGCCAGGTGAAAAAGAAAAAAAACCAGCCTGGCCCCAAAATCTAACAGTCAATGGACATGAAGTGCTGAGCTAGGTTAGGGATCACATGTGCAAGTGTAAATAAAGGTCCAGGGCTGGAGAAATAACAGCCCTGGGAAGCTGCTGGGCACAGCCACTCCTGGCTGCAAACACAGCCCAAGTGGGGGGTCTTAATGTGGGCTGATGTGGGGTTGACAGTGACCATCTGCAGCCACGGGCAAATAGCACTTATTTCCCTGGCTATTTGCATCTTTGCCTAAAGGTTAATTGGGATAAAGCAGAGCTGCTGGCTGGACCAAG
>NW_008661808.1:0-13630 GCF_000695815.1 Acanthisitta chloris | reverse complement strand
CCTTGTTAGCACCAGGGCTGAGGTCCTGTGCTGCCTCTGTAGAGTCGCTGCAGCAAAACATGAATTATGGATGAAATGAAAAATCCCAGCCCGGTGCACAGAGGGAATATGCAAAGTGCAGAGCAATCACCTCCGTGCATGAGCCTTGCTGTGTGCCACCTTCAAATGCATGATGCCCAAAAAGCTCTGCTCAGCCTGCAACTCCCTCATCCCACAGGGCTCAGGATTCCCTCCTCCTGAGGGATTCGGGTTTTGAAATGACAACAGTCATTAATTTGAAAAGCATTCCCTTGTGCTTTGTGGGATCTTCATGGGAGGTACTGAGGGTGCTGTATGCATAGGCTCTTCAGGATCCTCACACAGAGCATCTCCAGCAGGGCAGATGTCAAGCAGGATGGGTGTCTGTTCCCAGCATGGGAAGGACTTGCCCTGGGGAAATTTGGCATCTTGCAGATCCCCCACTCCAGATTTGTCCCTGAGTACATGATTGTATGTTTGCAGGTGAGGGGATGCAGGGAGCTGTGGGCAGGAGCTCCCACTCTGTCTGGCTTGGTGGGGGGAGCCTGGCACAGCCTCACTGCCAGCAGAGGAGCTCCCACAGGGATCCACAGAGGTGATGGATAATTCCCCCCAGCACTCCCTTTTCCTGAAGCAAAGAGAAGTGTTGGACAAGTGCTTTGATGTAGTCACAGACTGGCTTTAAGACTTTGTGATTTGGGGAAGCTGAGTCTCTCTACTCATAACTTCTCTTTCAGAGAAGAAAATGTTTTTTCAGGAGGCATTTTAAAAATGCCTTTTAATTTTGAAATGCTTTAGTTCCTCCCTTGCAAGTGCAGCTCTTTGCTTTCGTGCACCATCTAATAGCACACTGCAAATGTGCTTCCACACAGCCATTTCTGAGTGTGCAATATTGACATCTGTGCTAAAACCAAGCAGAAATTTTTCCCTGAAGCAATATTTTGCTCAGTATTATTGTTACTTATTCTATTTAATGCTTTGCTTGTTGTGGAGGCTCTTCAGCCTCTTAGTGTTGGGAAATGAATGCTCTCTGTTTCTCCCTCCTTGTCAAAGACACCCTGGCAGGAGAAAGCATCATCACCCTTGTCCCACCTGCTAGAAAGCTTTACCTAGTGCTCACTAAAACTATGCTGCACTGAAGCACCTCATTGAACTGGGGCCTGATATGCAGCAGGTTGGCAGAACTAATTGACTGGTGTTTGTACAGGTTTTTGAACTTCTCCTGTGAAATAAATGTCCATAATAATAATAAAATTAATGCTAATTTATTGTTATTGTTATTCTTGCTTTCCATCGTAACCAGAGCGATGAACATTCCCCTGTGCATGTGTTTAAGCTATCCAATGTGGGATGCTTTGTTCTTAATTTTGATTATTTTAAGAAGTCCTTTAGCACATCAAATAGTCTTCCTAGATGCAGATTTATAGGAAGGTGTTGAGAGTTCTCAGACTAATGTTTTCCCAGGAGTGAAGTCTTAACCTCCTCTTAGATCTTCATTTCTGCTTTGTCCTGGGTGTAGGTGCTGCAAGTGCTCGGTCACAGCCATCAGGATGGAGGAGATGTGTTGTCAGCTGTTTTATTTTTGATCCCATTTGAATGTGTCAGTCAAGTGTCTCAAATCAAAGAAAGTGAGAAGGAGCCTTTAGCAGTTGTGATTGGGAACTTCAGACTTACCTTTTTTGTTTATTTTTACAGACACTAAGTAAATGGTTGGCGGGTTCTTGTGAATCATAACATCTCTAAATATACCAAAGAGGCTCTTTGCCAAGCTGCTGGAGAAGGTGGTGTCTATTCCTATTGACTTCTTTTCCTTCTTCAGATTACTTTTGCATTGAATTATTTCAAATCATAATGCAAAATAATCAGGGCCTCTTAACTAGACTGGCTAATGCTGTGATTAATGAAAGTGTAATGTGAGCTACTGTGCAGCCATTAGAAACCAGTTAGCTAATTAGTGTAATCACAGAGGTGGAAATCATTAAAAGACCATAAAATAGAGGTAACCTAATAACAACATTTTCCTCTGACCCAGAACTGGTGAGAAAAGGATGGTTTACTGGGTTAGGGGCAGCAAGGAGAGGAGATGGAAGGTTCTGTGAGCAATCACTGTCAAGGAGGTCTCGGGGCTGGATCACACGTGTAGAACAGGGCAGATTTTACACCAACATAATCCAGATTGCAGCAGAGTCCTCTGGCACTGGTGCTTCACACCACTGCACCCCTTTTCCATCCTGTCCATTGCCACAAGTTTAGTGACAACCTAATGAAGTCATGGGTGAGGCAGGATGCAGCTAGCTCACACTTTCCTACTTTTTTCTTTCCTTTCCTCTTTCCCAGGTTATTACCAAATATAGTATTAAAACTTCCTTCACCTTGCAGTCCCTGAACCCACCAGGTTTGGTTTCAGGAAAGGGAGAAATCAGTGTCCTAAAGTGCTTAAGAAGAAAATCCTGTTAGAGGATTCCCTATATTTATAGAGCTTATAGTGTATTTATGTATGTTATTCACTCTAAGTTTCACAAGACTCTCCAGCTGGTTGAAAAATCTCTTGCTAAGAGGGAAAAGTCTCTCTAGGCAGAGGAGAGCAGTGCAGTGACTGATAAGGATGGCAGCCACTGACAGAGCTGAGTGCCAAGCAGATGTATGGCCCCATCCAACCTTCACCTGCAGCCTTTGCTCCCAGGTGGGTTCAGACAGCCCTGAGCCCTTTGGGCTGTCCCAGCACACTACTGTGTTGGTGAATCCTAAACAACTCCCAAATGTGTACCCTGGTGCTTCTCCAAGGGGTATCCCATGCAGGACTGATCAGGTTCATCCCTTGCTAAGGAGAGACGTGGGACAGTGTGATGGGCTGCAACTCACCCTCGGAGAATAGAACTGACCTACCTCTGGCTGTTAGGTGAAATTTCTCCGTGTAACAGGCAATAAAAAGCCCTAACCAGTAATTTTCCAATTGGGATGGGTCACCACTATGGCCATCTCCATCAGTTCTTATCGTTTCTGCCACGGTTAGTGTGTGTTTCATTTGACCTGGGTCTAATGAACAAAGAAGACAAAAGAAGCAGCAGACACACAATCAAGGATCATCCGCCGAAGCTGATGAGTCTGCCGAGACTGCTAAGTGAGTCTTCATTAGCTATTCACATGCGAAGAGCAATCCTTATTTGTTCTTCTTTTCTAGATGAATCTATTTTTGACTATCTTTTGTACTGATCTTGTCTGGGGTGGGGGTGGGAGGTTGGATGGAGGGTACCACCACTGCTGGTTAACCAGATTATAGTCCTGAAAAGACTGTGACACCAAGTTGGCAGCAATATGAAAAGAAGAAACAATGTGATGCCAGTTAGAGACGGAAGGAATCATTTTCCCCAGCGACATCTCTAGTGGGAGGTAGAACTTTATCTTCTCTCTGCAGCTCAAATGAAGCATCACAGGAGGAGCATTAAATATGCTTCCACATTTCCAGCTTCCACATTTTCACTAACCTTTTTTTTTTTTTTTTTTTGAATTGCTGTAGCAGGGAGCACACTTTCCAGGGAGGGTTTGCAGGCCTATAACTGAAGCCACAAGCCCAGGATCCCCCAGGCAGGTCCCCAGGCTGTGGCACGTGGTATTATTGCAATGAAATGGATGAGCCTGGTGGTATGTGCTACATGTATGTGAGTTTGCAGTGAAGAAGAGAAACCTGATATATATATTCAAGTCTGCTGGAGTGGGGATTTTGGAGCAGAAGGTTGTGCTGAGCCTTGCTCCAAGTGCCCTTTCACTCCATCAGCTCAGATGTGTGAATCACATCCTGGGACATCCTCAAGGATGCAGACAGGACAGTCCCCTGGCAGCAGCAGTGGCTTCACGAGAGAAAGGTGCCTTTTCATCTGAACAACCTTCTTTTCCACACTGGGCATCACTTAAAGGTTCTCATTTAAGCTTTTCCTAAAAGCCAAGCAAGCTCCTGCAGTGCTGGGCTGGTTGGGTGCGGATCTCTCGCCCTCCTGGCCGCAGCCGCCTGCGGCGAAGGCTGCCCTCTCCCGACACGCCGAGCATCCGAGGGATGCGGTGGCTGAGCTGGGGACCAGCACCCTCTGTCAGCACCCACCCCAGTCCCAGCTGCACCGTGCACAGCACAGTGATGTCCCATCCCAGTGAGCACAGACCAGCACGTCCTCCTGCATCCCCTGTCCCATCACTAGCTGCTGCCAACGCTGGATCCAATCTGCATCCCCCTCCAGCAGCATGTGGGTGCTGCTTGAGGAGCCACCCAGAGCACTGCAGTCCTGCAGATTTCCATTTTCCCTGCCCAATCACTGCCCTTCCAAACCTGCCCAGTACCTTTTTCTTTTTGTTTTGTTGTTAGAGTCTGGTACTGTAGGCATGAGTCCCATACTCCTCTGAGTTATCTTTTCCCAGCTGACTCTATTTGTGCTGCAGACTGTGTGGGTGACACCCCAAGAAAGCCACATTTAGCAGTGTGTTGCTCCAGGAAAGTGTTTTTGTATGAACAGAGATGTGAGACAAGCACTTGCACCTCTGGGTTTGGCAAACAGCTGATCCATGAGAGATGACTTTTTTTCCCCCTATGCTTTAGACCTTATTTTCTGAAAATGAAACATCATCCAGCCTTCCAGGAAATACAACGAGTCTTTGAGCTGACATGAGAACGTTAATCTTCTGTAAGAGTTCATCCATTCTGCATCTTGGGTCTCTGGAACCGAGTTGTGGACACCAGAGTGGGAATGTCAGCATCCTGCATCTGGGACAGCAGAACCTGAGCCTGCACCTCCCCAATTTGAGGAGAGACATCCCCATGGCATTAATTGCTGACTGATCTGGTTCTGCACCAGTTTCTCATGGAAAAATTTGGATTTCTTGGGCCCAAATCACCTTGAGCATCTTAAAGTTTTGTGGGAGAGGTAAAACCCTTCCCCTCTAGCTCTGTGGTCTTGCTGAAATAAAACACAGCTTTATAGCTCAGAGTAGCACATCTCTCCCACCTTCAGCCTCCCCTAATCACCTCTTATAGAAGAGGCCTCAAAGGCTGTTGCATTGCTGAAGTTTCAGGCTCTGCAGTGCAGCCCCAGCTCACATCTCCAACAGCACATTTCCTGAGCATGATGCCTGTGAGTACTTGACCCAGTCTGTGCAATCAGACTTTGAGGGTTGTGCTTCCCCCTGCTATTTTGGGGGACCACAGAGGCCTTTCCGAGAAGGCAGCAGGGTGTCTGGGGGCTCTCATGTAGTTACTTGAAGGTAAGAGATTATACATGGAAAGAAGTGGTTTTCACACTGCTCTACAACTTTCCACTTCCTCCCACCCACCAGGAGTGGTTTAGCAGATATTATTTTGCTCAAGAACTTCATGCTCTTACATCCAGACTGTTCCACCTGGAGTGTATTCAGCACTGTGCAAACCTCTTTGTGTGTTGCTCATTCCCAGAGCAGGACTCCCCCAAGCCCCACTGGACCCAGGGAAGGACTCAAAGCAAACCTTTGCACTTTGACATGTTTCCCTCCGGGTCAGTTCAGTGACACTCCCAATCCCCAGCACACTGGGGTTTATGGGTTTAACTGAACTCACAATGATACCCCTCCAAAAGACCCAGAACGATAAGTTTCTTTCTGCCTGCCTGGACCACCTTTCCTTGTTTTACCACTAGATGGGAGAGTGAGACTGGGCTAACTCAGCTGCTCCCATCCTTATCCCGGTAGGAATTCTGGGGGGAGAACTGAGAGATTCCCGCAGGTCTTGCTGCAAATCCGCCCACCACGGGAAGGGAGTAGGTAACCCCCAAAGTGCACTTGCCTGGTGCATTCCCAAAATACTGGGATCCTCATGGATCCCACTCTATCCTTATGAAGGGAGATCCACTTACACGAAGGCTGGATATATTCTTGATGTCAAATATTTCATATTTTTTCTCATATCCACCTGTCCTAGAGCACAGGGAGATGGGGGAAGCACTTGCAAGTCACTCCTCTTATCCATACCCAAAATCCTGCTTCCCAGGAATCCAGGTGATCCCAAAAAATCTTTGAGAAAGTAAAGAGTCACAAAATCACAGAAGGGTTGGGGTTGGAAGGTACCTCTGGAGATCATCTAGTTCAATTTCCAATAGGTAATATAAATAAAGCAGCATTTTCTCCTCCTTTCCTTCTACAGGATTTCCTGTCTCCTATAGGATTCTTGTGCAATGATACTCCCAGTATTTCCTGCAGAAAATAAAACTGGGGTGGTGCAATGACTCTATGTGCAGAAGGAGAATTCGTGCCCTGGTCTGACACCACTTGCCTTGGGAGGTGTCCTGAGAGAGGGAGGGGACAACACCAAGGTCATTAACATCTTAGTAGCTTTATTTTCACTGCAGCACTTCCCATCTCCTGAGATTTCCCAAGATGTTGCTGAGAATTGGTATATTTGGGAAGTATATAGTTGCAGAAGCACTTTCTCAACCAAATCAGATTGCCCAGTTTGGCTATTTTTATTATTAGGTTTGGGGCTTTAAAAAGGAACATCTCTTCTTCCTTCCTGAGATTTCACAGATTCTGGAAGAAATGTCGCAGTAGCCAAATTTTCCAACTGCCTGTGTGACTGTGGCAAAATATGTAATCTCTGTAAATTGGAAATAATATTTTGGGGGGATTTTGCTGTCTACCTAACCTTCCTAATTTGCAAGCTCTTCAGAGAAGTGACTCGACTGATTTGTTTAATGCCAGGCATAGTTGGGCAATGAGATGAAGTAATTCTAATAACTTCCCCTAGTGCAGTGCCTTTATTGCCTCCGTTGGTGTCTCCTTGCTTTGCCTTCACAGGAAATATCTGTCACTATTCCACTAGACAGAAATAAAAGCATCTTTGGAAGACAAAGTTTGTTTTTTACTGGTCCTATCTACTCCTATAACAACATCCACCACACCCTGCGGGTGCAATGAGGCCACTGAGTCACCAGCATGAAGGACTGACCAGCCCAGAAACCTTCCTGGGGAAGTCCCAAAATCCTCCCCAAAGAAGAGAAGATACATCTGTCTTCAGCTGGTAATAAGAGGCAGAAAAAAAAAAATGTTGCCTGGAAGCAATAAAAAAAAATAGACATTCCAGACCTGGCAGGTCCAGGGTACACCTGCTTGTGCAAAGAGCACAAGTAAGTTTGCTTGCTCAAGCACTGGAACAGACTGCCCAAGGCAGAAGTGAGGTTACCACCCCTGGAGGGATTTAAAAGCCATGTAAAAGTAGCACTTTGGGACATGGTTTAGGGGTGGGCTTGGCAGTGCTGGGGTAATGACTGGACTTGATGGTCTTAGAGGGCTCCCAGCTGAGTGCAGAGGGATGCACATGCTGGTGAAGTACATGGGGCTGTGACCCCTTTGGAGGGACAAGAGGCAGCCATGTGATGGTAAGCACAGAGCACAAAGCATCCAAAAACTATTAAAAGGGTGAACATCAGCCCCAGGACACCAGAGCATCCCTGGACAGAGGGGTCTGCATGGCAGGAGATGACTGATGCCCACTCTATGACTCACGTGTGTCTCCTGGCCATGGTCCAATCCAGCAGAGTCAAATCTCTCCTGTAAACCTTGGTCCTGAAAAAGAAACTGTAAGGCTGGATTTTCAAAATCAGCCTGGACTAGTGAGATCCAGGCCTTATCTGAGCTAGCAATAGAATTAGCCACGTGCTTTCTTCTCCATGTTTACAGGAGTATTTTTCCAAAGTTCAAAGTCTTTCTCTGCAGGAAGCATGTGATGTGCTTCACAGTCACACCATATTTTGGTGCTATGAACAATTAAAAAAATCAATTTCTGGAGCAATATTTTCTATGTTTGTAATCTCTGAACTAATTACAGGACTGGAAAATCAATAGCTATCTGGAAATCTTTCCAATACAGCTTGCTAAGCATGCTATGTATCATGCTGGAATATATTCTTCACAAATACATGCTGCTCATGACCATCTCCCAGATCACACAGGCAGATGATATCACTGTCAATAAGCCTCTGTACTTCATTGCACTGCAATAGCAGCAGTTACCAAAATCTGCAGGGGGGATTGGGCAGAGCAAATAGCACAGTACGTGGGAGTTGGAGCAATGCTTGTGCCAGCAAGGAAAAAAAAAGAGTTGAAAGACTCAGTTTGCTCAATAAGAATCTACAAAAAAGATTATGGAATAAAGACATTAAAAGTTAATGCCTTAGTTATAATGTTGTTTTTTCCATTGGGCTTTATTAAAATAAAAAGTAAGACCTTTGGTGACTGAAAATAACCTCTTTCTCTAGTTTCCTAGCAGGAGAGGAGAGGTGTTAAACGGGTAGTTTGATGGTGATTGCACTTCAAAACCGAAAGTAAAGAGGAAGGGTGTTGCTCTGATGAAAAGATCTCTTGCTCCACAAACACACTGTGTTGACCATGGCAACTTGGTTGGAGCCAAAGCTCAAACCCTTGTGCTGATGCTTTTCACAGCTTCCCACACACTGCAGGCACTGCTGGGATCTTCTCCAAGATTCTGCAGCCTCCCTCATGCCCTGCGAGAGCTCAGCGTGCTCTTCCTTGGTATGCTGGAGTTTGTGCTGCTGCTAAATGAAGAGCAAATATTCCCATTGGACAGTGCCAAGAGCACAGCGACTGGATAAGGATCACAGACCACAATACAGGGGATTTCCCTCATTCTCCCCTTTGCACTGCTGCTTGGTACAAGAGCGCAATGAATTCTGAGCTGTCACAATGCCACAGAATTTGCTCTCATTTTATGTTTTTCTCTGGTTATTCTCCATAGCTTTTTTCCCCCTTAGTGAACACAACAATGGAAAAAACTAGACTGAGGCACATCTCTGCCTTCACTCCCTCTGCAAACTGGGGGATTCCCACAGCTCTCCAAGGTGGTAATCCTCATCCCAGAGTGGAGTTTTGGATCTAGCAACCCATGAAGGTAAGATGCAGCATGTGCCTTGTCCCAGCCCTTATCTCAGGAGACAGGCCATGATTTGTAGTCCCTCCTAAATAAGTACTTGGCATGTTAGTCATGCTCAAAGAATTTAAATTTTGGAGCTGGGCATGATGGATATAATGATCTGGATTGTAGCTATTGTTATTATTAATTCCTGTTTACATTTCTGTAGCACTCCCACGTGCAGCAGAGTTGCTCCTGTGCACGGTGCAGCACATTGGCACAGAGAAAGGAGCCCTGGAGCTGCTGACAGCCTACCCAGGGCAGGGCGAGGGGTGTTGATGGCAACACCTCCCCTAAAGGTGTGGCTTAGTTAGTCTGGGTGCTTTCATCCAGAAAGAAACAGTAACAAAAATATTGTGCTTCCCTTTTAACTCCTAAAGCTGAAATGACCTTGATGGTGATGCAAATCTCCTGGGTACCACACACTGTGCAGACTCTGCAGGAGTAGACCTAGAGCTGCTGCTTCAACATGTCTTCAGATAATAGTGCCTTTGGACTTTTCTATCATTCTTGCCATTCTAATGTAATATTTCATTCAAATAAAACTCAATTAGAATGTGAGAACTCACTTGTATTTCTCTGCATCTTAGGAAAGGAAGACTGCAGTGTCTGCGCATCACCTAATGGGGAAGATCTGAGGACAAAGACCTCAGACCCTACAGAAATCTTTCAAAGAGAAGCTTCAGCTCTCCCTCATCTTTTTAAAAATAAACACATCACACTTTGTATATGCTCAGAAACAAAGCTGCTAATATTGTTTCCCCATAGCCCAGAGACCCAGGATGGCAGTGCCTAAAGAGGGTGAGAGCAGGACACTTGGTCCCCTG
The DNA here is from genome assembly GCF_000695815.1 of Acanthisitta chloris. Classification (NCBI taxonomy): domain Eukaryota; kingdom Metazoa; phylum Chordata; class Aves; order Passeriformes; family Acanthisittidae; genus Acanthisitta; species Acanthisitta chloris. The sequence continues at coordinate 3,847 of NW_008661808.1, read as the reverse complement.
GCTGCTGGCAACCAGCACCTCAGGGGCATCCTGAACAAGAGGTTTGCACAGAGATTATTTGGTTTAGCAGGCGCCAAAGCATGTGTCACCCACGAATTTGTCTAATTCTTCCTCAAACACTGTTACACTTCAGGCTCTGCAATGCCTCCGGAGCCAGTTACTAATGTTTAATCAGGAGCTGTTTTAAACCTCCTGCTTCACCTTTTCGTTTACAGGATCCTTTGCTCTCATAATCATAAAGGCAGCTCACAGAGTTGAGCAGGATGGATTCTGATGCCCCAATTTGCAAAGTCAACAGGGTCTTACAGAGGCAGGATAACACAAAGTCAGGTAAAAATCCCAGGGGGGTGGTTACAGAAGTGCATTTCCCACTGCAAGCCAGCACCAGTCACCACTCTTGAAAAATCCCATCTTTATTTATTATATGTTTCCTGTGAACAAATTTCTGGCTCAAATTGGAGTTGTCATAAAACTCAAAAAATTCTTTTTAGAAAAAAATCCAGATCTGTCCTTCCTTCCTGGGGATTTGTTGCTTGTTCTGCAACAGGAGATATGAATCATGGAAGTATTTATAACAGGAATATTAGGAAATGATCATTCAGGCACCAGAAATCTGTATGAGACATTATGCCTTTAAATAAATTGTTTATTACTATGTTAATCTAATCCTGTAAATACATGCACACTTAACTATATTAAAAACGTAAATGCTCCCAGGACTGGACTTCACATGATGAATATACAACAACTGCCCTTTTTTCCTTGTCAGCTCTGTGGAACTTGGAAAAAACAAGGATTGTTTAATTTGATGGACATTAATAAGGTCGATGTCTGCACAGATTTAGCTGAAAGATTGTCAGGATCATCTCAGGCCCCACGTGGCTTACAGGACTGAACTTGAAGAAACATCTTTCAACAGCTGTTGGTGACGGAGCAATTCCAGCTCTGGGAGTGCCTCCAGCCAACTGACTTCCCTTCTGTGGCACTGAATTTGCATTCATTAAAACCAGAGTTTTAATGATTTATGGAGATTTATAAAAAATGGCAGCCCAGAGCTGCTGACACTCCCAAAGCTTCTGACAGACATACAACACATCATAAATCCATCACAGTGTGAAATATTGAATGAAAACCACTGCAGGTATATCTGCAAGTGTTAACATGACCCATAAAATCAAGGATCCAGACAAACTAAAATGATGAGTATTCCAAAACTGAAGAGATAGTAACCCATATAATAACAATAATATAGTTGCTAAAATGTTAGTAATAACACTACTAATATGATCACCAGTCTTCTTGTCATTGGTTATTACTATCACTGCCCTGATAATTCTCAGTTCCAAGGACGGACAGGGCCCCATGCTTTCAGAAACAAACTCCATGCTTTGGCAAACAAATTCCAGCTTCCCCTATCCCTTAGAACAGCTTCCAAGATCCTTAGGATAGGCCAGTCCTGGGAAGACTCTGGGGGAGCCTTCTGCTGCTCACACAGCAAGGTGTGCTTTGGCTCATGCTGAGCACTGGGCTGCAAAACCAGAGTTTAAAACAAACTTGCCCTTGGGACAGACTCCTTTTCATTTACAAGTGAATCAGAAGAGATGGCAAGGCTGATTTGCCATGCCAATGCTCAGCATCTTTTGAAGATTTTTGTAGGAGACAGATTTCTTCCAGGTGACCTCTGTCCTGCCTTGCCACACCTTCTCCCTGGATACCTTATCACAGTTGCTATTAGCTCATGCAAATAGCACAAGTTCCTTATCTTTACATCTCCCTCACCCAATAGGTAATCTATTTTGAGATGCTGTGCAAAAGAATCACCAAAAACTACTCTGCACCTCCGAGGACCACTTTACCCAAGGCAAGATGGACCAAAGCATATGTGGAGAAGTGAAAGGAGGAGCAGAGATGCATCTGGAGCTAGTGATGAATGCAGCTCTGGATGACTTAACAGGAAATGTGGGGGGATTTCCCAGCTCGGATACTTCTGACACACTGCTTCACCTTGGCACATCTGTTGTCCTTTCCACGCTGTTTATTTAAAATACAAACCATTTGAAACAAGGCCTTTCTTTCTCATCAGTGCTTGCAGGGCACCAGCCAAAACAGTTCTCTAACTCTGGAGTACAGGAAGTGATTTGTATGTAATAAAGCAACATGAGTGTGCATAAATGGAGCAAATGCTTCCTGGTTTTCCTGACCACAGCCTATCACAAACAAAAGGCTCTCCTACACTTCGTTTTGCTTTAAAAGCTGATTCAACAGCTCCCAATATAATCAAAACATGCAAGAAGCCTCTCTGTCTCCAGCTCCAAGGGATACAGCAAAGATAGGACAAAAAGGCAGCACCTTCCAGCTCCATCCTGGAGCTGCTGCTTCAGAGCATGAGGAGGAGGCAGTGATGCCAGCAGCACATCTGCACAGCCTGGGATGAGCCTTGGTGAGCTGCTGGGTCTGCTTCTGCCTTGGGTTCTGCCCCAGCTCTTGGTACCCTGTGTGTCCCTGAGCTCTGGCAGCAGCTGTGGGAAGGGTGCAACACTGCTGCTCCTGCACTGAGCAGAGAGGGGACTGCAGGGCTTAGCATGGCAGCTGGGTGTCAGCCCTCTGCCCGTGTCTTTTCTTTCCTGGCTGCCTTGTGCAGTGTTAGCTGAGCTTTTCCATTACCCAAGTTATCCTGCGCACTCCGGGAAATGGAGCACTGATTGCACTTTAAGAGCTGAACATACAGTGCCTGAATTATTTATCTGTGAACATGCAGAAACAGGCCAAATTCCCAAGTGATGTGGAACAGCTCTTGTAAGATATGCAAAGGGGGGCTGCAAAGGCTGCATGGGTGAATATGAAGGAGCTGCATGGTCAGAATCTCACAAGTGCACATCACATCTGCTGAGATTCTTCCTGCCCTGGTGGTTTATGTGCTGGAGGGTGTGCTCAGGTGTGGTTGCTGGTCTAGAGACTCATCTGTGGTACTGCACAAGGGTCTCCCTGTGCCTCAAACCAACCACTGAGACAGAAAGTTCCCAAAGAGCAAAGAAAAAGGCCCAGACAAGTGTGTTAATGCAAATGTATGGGGTTCAGGGTGTCCCACGGGTATTCTGCTCAGCTCCAGAGAGGTTGTGCCTCTTCTACAATCATTAAAGCAGCCATGCCCAATCTGATAGTGCCTGGTGCAATATTATACCCACAGAGATAATGCTGTGATAGCTGTGTTTGTGCTCCAGATACAATAATTCCCCCTGCATCTGCACTTCCCTCCTTTTATGCCAGCTCAGCAGCAGCTGGAGGAGAAATGAAATTCCTGCCATTGCTCTCTGCCACCACAGCTATGGATGCAGCTCCTTCAGCACAGTTTTACCCTTGGTCTGGTGCATGGATGTATTCCAGAACTTCTCCATGAGCATCCTGGGGATGCAGGGAGGCTGGGACACCCCCAGGTGAGGGTGGACAACCTGGGTGCAGCCCTGCCTGGGGTCTGCGAGGCTGCAGGTGCACAGGGGAACAGGAAGTCAGGTAGTTTTGATATGATGCTGAAGCTCTTTACCTTGCTCCTACCCCTACCCTGATCCACACCCCTAACCCTAAACTTAACCTTGCTCTCACCCCTAGTGTCTCCTTACCCCTCTTTCTCTCATTCCCCCATCCCTCTCCTCATCCTTTTCTTCATCCTTTTCCTTTTTTCTTCCCCCCAGACACGGGCTCCTCTCCCTGCCCTTCCTCTCCCCATCCTCAGCTCCCATGCCCATCCCTCTCCCCCCATCCCGTCGCATCCCATCGCATCCCATCCCCTCCCGTCCTCGCTTTCGCTTCGGCCTCGATTTCCCCACCGTTGGCCCATCCTCCGCCGGGA
>NW_008661807.1:24286-28270 GCF_000695815.1 Acanthisitta chloris | reverse complement strand
TATATATATACAGGATTAAACTCAAATCATAGGGAAGTGTTTAAATCACACACAATCCACAACTGAGCAAGGACATGCTGAAGGAGCTAAGCAAGAATGGTTGAGGCTTCAGGTAACTGGAACTTATATAATTTCAAACAAAAATAAAGTTATGAGCATTCTTTATACATATGTCGGAAAAAAAATGACTTTTTTTTTCCTTTGGGTAACTCAGTTAAATTGCAAGCAGATTTACATTGGCAGTTAGTCATTTTAATTATAGTGTGATGACACTTGCTAGTTTAGAAAATGAATCATATGGTTGCACAGGAATTCAGTCTTTTTGACTTTGCTATCTTTGTAGACAGAATTCTAAAAGTGAAACAGACATTTAATTGTTTAAGGGTTACAGGATGCACAGAATACATTTCTTCAGCATTAATTTCAGGTTATCTTCTCCATTCCTTTCCTTCTTATTAGAGACCTGACAGGCTTCTCACAGCATGGAGAGTAAGAGAGAATGGCATGCAAACCTAACACACTTACAGGTGGAATATTTCAGTAGTCTAAACCCATCACTCTAAGTACCTTAAGTCCTCTGGAATTCGGTAAACTCAATCAAGGACCCAGTTCAGTACAAGGAAACAATTCACAAGATTTCTCAACAGGAACATTTGGCTCTGTCAAAGGACCAGAATTTAACCCAATACATTCAGTGAAGTCAATGAACTTGCATTAGCATAGGCTTTAAAAACCTGACCCACTGACCTACCTTTATGTGACAGACGTAACCTTGGCTGCCTCGTGTCTGTTGCATGACATCCAGCTGGGAACTCTAGTAACAAGCCACAGAGTGCCAGGATTAAAAGGTCCTGGGCAGATGCCATCCTGCCCAAGATGAATTTCTTGCTCTCTTCACTTAACTGCTGCTGTTTGCTTGTTGGGTGTTTTTAAGGCTCCAAGTTCCACTTCTAGTCCCCCAGTGCAGTTAGGTCTCTCTTTCTTTGGTCAGTTTGTGGGGTATCTCTATGGGAGATTCAAGGTTCATCAGAGCAGCACACAGCCTTCAGCTAGCCATTTGTCAAGCTGTGCAAATGCCATGTAAAAATCTTCCCTCCCTAGGACAATTGTTTATAAAGTGCGAGGACATTCCAAGGCGTTTGCTCTGCGGTGTTGTGTCTTGAGCTCTCTTGAAGTAACTCTGCCAGTGGATTCAGGAAGAAGCTGTATTTTCAGTCCCTCCTGCAAGGCAATTCATTCAGAGAAGGAGGGAGGGAAAAAAAAAAAAAAAAAGGAAAAAAAAAAAGAAAGCACCCTCCTCCTTGGTGCTCTCCAGAACTCAGCCCCTTGCTCTGACTTGCCGAACAGCTAGTTTTAATTCACCTTTCACCTTTGCTAATTAAAAGCAAGAAGTGCCATTCCCTGCTGGAGTTGCAGGATCCACCCAGCGGGAAGCCAGGCTGTCAGGCTGCTGTATTCACTGAGAAAGTTCAGGGAGGGTTGAGGCAATGTACAGTACTAGCTGCTTCCAGGAGGCATTTGAATCCACGTGCCGTGCACTGATTCTCAATGGCTTTGTGGTTTCGTGGTGTACAGTGCTGGGAGAAGGGTCAGAAATCCTCCTGTCCCTCCCTTTTGGAAAAGTCATTTCAGCTTTTGTTCCCAGCTCAGTTTTAGAGGAGGATCAACCCTTTCATTAACCATTTCAGTGCATTATCACTCAGAGTCATTAAACAGCATGAGACTAAGTGGATCAGAATAAAAAGATGCCAGTTGTGTATCCTTCCTTCCTTTAATGGAAAAGGTTCTGGGTTTATATCTTTTTTTACCCCCAAATTGTGCTTTTACACAGTAGTTTCTTCCTCTTTTACATCTTTTCCCCCCCCCTCAAATCTGCTTTTACAAAGTAGCTTGTCTCCTTTACATTTTAAATGTCTTTAAGTCTGGAACCTTAGATCATCTATACATGCCAGAATAATTACTTATCTGACTAGATGCCTGTAGCATTGGACAGTATTTTTTAGAGAAAAACCCAACAAAAAAGCCTGATCAAAGCCCTGTGATGATAAAAAGCATCAGACTTACAAGTGCCAAGCAGCTACCTCTTCTATTGCAACTAGCAAATACCAGAAAACTTCATCTCCTTTTTTGCATCGTGTGTGACTTAAAAATATACCCATGGCAAGGACTAGAGTTTTATAAATCAAGACTACAGATGTCTGGAATACGTTAATTAAGGAATGAAGTTCTCTGTAATTAAGATCTCGTGCATATAATCATTTAGGATTATGCAAGGTGCATTTTAGCCATTAAGAGCTGCACTTTTTTTAATGGGATGGAGCATTAAAGTCATGTTAAGTCTTTATACTTATTGTTTTATTCTTAAAAAGAAAGGTGAATGAAAACTAATGTAAACATTTGAGAATAATGCACTCAAACAAATTTGGTAGTCAACTAAAGATAATGATATCTGGAGAGAAAGAGTTTGTAAGAAATTTCTGTATGCCAACAAGCTGAAAAGAACCCAGAACAATCATGCTAATAAATGTAAGAGCAGAATACATGGATGGGAACAGACAGATCTGTTCAAGAAGAACTAAATATGTGAACTACTAGGACAGAGAAAAAAAATGCAGTTTGGTGAAAGGGCAGGAGTAAATCAGCAGAGTGCCCAAGGACTCCTGGAGGCTGCTGTATAATCAGGAGCAGGGAAGAGGTCATGTCTACCTGTTAGTTCTCCAAGAGCAGGTCACATCCACATACCTGGGCTTGCTTTGAATCTGCTGCAAACTGTGCCAGCAGCAGTTAAACCACAGGAGCACGAGCTAAATCACACAGCTCTTTGCTCCATTTCTTGCAAAAAGCTGCAGGTTGCAGTGGATTTTATGCTGATGTGCCAGCTGTCTGGCAGGAGCTCAGCATGAGCACTTGAGATATTGTCAGTGGAGAAGGCAGTGCAGGCTCTGCTTCCAAGCACAGCCCTCAGATGGATGAGTTTATCAGCTCCCCAATGGGGCTGTTATTATTGGCATCTTTCTGTAATGCTGAGCCATATGAATGTTCTGCATTTGACCATTAAGATCTCCTGTAAAGGAGCATGATCTGGTGCCTGCTGAGGTTAGTGAAGGCTCTCTGAAAATTTGCATTTGTCCTTGGTTCTGATTCTGTGAGTTCTTATTGAACTGTTTGCATTGTCCCTAAAAAATGAAATTTGGAAAAAAAAAAGAGATATAATGAATACAATTCTCAAGGGCTCATAGTCTCTCATCATAAGTCTATGATACATAACCATTTTTGATTCTGAGATAGTCCAAATGCACATTTTAATTTTTTTTTACTGATATGGAAAACTTAACACTCCTCATTTATGGTATGTATTTTCCAAAAGGACACAAAAATCCAAATTGTGAGTTCACATTATGAAACCTAAACTCCTATTAATTGAGTAAAGCAAACATTAGTGCAAACCCCCAAATCTCACCACTCTCTAGAGCTCCTTTCCAAGCTGTCATAGGGTGTTACTTACTAATTTTCCCAGTTTTCAGCTGGGATTTAGAGGCTGAACAGCCTGAATAGTTATACCTTGGGTAGCCTGAGATGGTACCAAAAGGTTAGTGTGGCAAGTTCAAAATAATTTCCCTGACTTTAAAGCTCTGTTTTCATTCTCTGGCTGGGGAAAGGGAACCAGAGGAGGGAAGGCACAAGGGAGTTGCTAGAAAATATGGGCCTTATTTTATATTTAGATAAGACACAGGGTGCAGCAGGTCTATTCAAACAAGACATACATACAAATAAGGGCAATTCCCCTACCAACCTGAGCTTACATGCACTCACATGCATTTCTAACCCCACACATCCCATTACACAACTCCTTGGCTCCCTCCAAACACAACGTGACCCAGAGCTGGAGCTCCAGTAGAGTCAGAAATACCCAAACAAGCTGATTTTCATATTTGTGCCCAAGGACAAAGCTTTTTTGTCTGAAATCTGATTCTCAAGGAGGGT
>NW_008661807.1:21028-24262 GCF_000695815.1 Acanthisitta chloris | reverse complement strand
GGGAAAGGCTGGGGCAAAGGCATAGAAACTGGAGATCAGGTTCAATGCTCTGGCTTTGGCTTCCAGCAAGAGGTGCCAACATGGGAATAGCTGCTGGGCACAGGGAAAGATGCCTGTACTGGAAAAAGACCTAACAGAACAGAAAAGAAAGGGAAAAATCATATATAGATGTATTCAGGAGATTGAGGGTTTTTTTTCCTAAGAAAAGTTAGGGTGAATCCTCACTCACAATTCTCACCTTGCTGAAAAGGCTCATGAACCTTACACTTTTCACAACAAGTTTTGTAGCAAAGCAAGTCGTGGAAAGGTAAACACAATTTCAACTGGAAAGAAATGGGTGGCCTCAGGCAAGGCAGTCAAGCTCTCTGCCTCAGCATCTTTTCAAGTAGCTAGGCACATAATCTTGCCTCAAGGAGTGTTTTGGGAGACTTCTTCCTACAAGGTTTCAAACAGTAGGTAGAAGGATGGCAACGCAGATGTTCAAATATTAGGATTCAGTCTTAGATGAGTCCAAACACAGATGCCTCAGGGCTGGGGAGAGCTCATGTAGTACAGTGCTGAGTCTCTGAAGAGTAAACAAGGTGGGTTTGCTGCTTGTTTTCTGTTAATAAGGCAAATAGAACAGATCCCTGTCAAACCTGAGTTTGTTGCAGTAGGAAAATCTCCAGTTAAGTAAACGCTGATAGATAAGTAAAAAAAAAAGAACCATGCCCAGAAGCCTGTAAGCAAAGAGGATTTGAAAATTCAAATGCAAACCCTATACTTGATGGCTGGGGTAGAATGCCTTTAATCACACTGTCTAAAAGAGGAAGAGGATGGGTTTTCTGAATAGAAAAAAAACCCAGAGTTGCTGTGTATATTTGCAGTCTTTATGTACAGTAGAGGAGTCCATTAAAAGAGCTACAAATTAATTGTGAGTTGCTATGCAAAGTCTGTGAACCATAGTTTGATTTGATGCAGCTGCTGCAGATCCAGAGCAATTGTAATGAAATCCTTGAGCCTGTAAATCTCAGCCCTCTAACACAAAATACTTCTGACATATTGTGTGAACTGGTTTAAGCTTAACTGATAGAGAGAAATGTAAACGCAGGAGCTCGATATAAATAAGTAGATCTGCAGCTACTACCACCAGTTACAAATTCTAAACATTATAACTATAAAGCAAAATGAAATGTTTAGAAAATTTAAAGCTGGGGTGGTCCAAGAATTGCCATAACCATAACTTAAAACCAAGTTTAAAAGTTACAGGGCTGCCTCCTTCTTCTGATGACGATACACTTAGCCATAGCAGGAATTCTCTTTCTTTATTGGGCTGTGCTTGCAGATCCAAAGAAGGTGAACAGCCTCAAAAGGAGCTGTGTGGCCTTCACCAAGTTAATTATATTTGTATCTGCTAGGCTGGATGAAGCCTTGAGCAATCTGATCTAGAGAGGAGGTGTCCCTGCCCAGGGCAGGGGTTGGGACTAGATGGTCTGTAAGGTCCATTCCAACCCCTAAATTCTATAATACTGTAACCTGCAGTAGCTGCAGTGCACAGGAAATCATATCTTCATTTATTTAACAGAAAAAAAAAACATTAAAAGACACTTAAATAACATCTTCTCTTACAGTGCTTCATCTGTAAGACATTTTTGTGTCACTACTCATCCCCTGAGCTTTATGGTCCATATTGACAGGTTGGCTTTGGAATTCTGTCATACCAAAATTCTTAGGACAGATGTAGGAGATGAAGGAAAGATCTGTATCAGGTAATTGTCAGCTCTGCCTTATCTCTTCCTTGGAGGTGAGAATTCATGTTTGCTCCAGTCTCTGTTGCAAACTGGTCACTGGCTCTGTTGCATCATCAGTACTGGAAGAAATAGTAACACCAAACTCCTTGTCAGGTACTGCAGCATCTTAACTTCCAGTCAACCCATCAAAAATTCTGTGGATGCATTAGGTAAGAGTGCTGACAAGACACAACAGGAAAAGTGAAAAAGCTGATCCAACAGGTGAGTAATCACTCAATAATATCTTCTGGAATCTCAACAAAAGGAAAAGAACCACCACTTGGATGACCCCACAGACCCTCAGGAGGATAGACTGATAGCAGAAGAATGTTGCCAGATCTTGTTTGTTACAGAGAAATAGCAGGAAATAATAACAGAACTTGGTCCTCTATGGAATTTTCAGATTTGAAATATTTTAGGTCTTTGCTTTTGTCTATATGAATTGGATCCAAGCCCTGGGTGAAACTAGATGTGTTTATATGTAATGTCTCCAGGACAGGGAAGTGTTATTTCTCTTGTTTTATACACAGCACATTCTCTTTGATCCAAGATCAAATTTAGACTATATTCATTAAGCCAAAGAGTTTGACTGAACATGAACCTGCACTTCAAACCAGCCACAAAATTACATGATAAATTAATACTCTGGAGGAAGAAAAAGAATCTCAATTAAATTACTTTCCTCTTAATTCAAGAAAGACCTGGGTTTGCCTGGTAAATATGGAAACACACTGAACTTGGAACATTGTTGTTTGTAGTAATGTCATTTCTATGACTAATTACAGGTGAATGTCAATACTGCTCAGGACATAGATTAAATACTTCAGTTAATCTATAAAAATCAGGTGGAATAGATGTTTCTTTCTTCAAATGCAAATGTCTTAAGGGATTTCTTTATAGGCTGCACTAAAAAAAAAGAGGGATATCAATGTATCTTATTCCTGAAATCAACTCCATGTGCCTGATTTAGGATTAGTACATGGGTCACAGCAATCTGAATGGTTAGTTATGGATGGAAATCCAATTACTGATTTCTCTCGAGGAATGTATTTTTGGATGATATTTTTACTACTAAATAATTGCTGAAGCCTCTCAAAAGAAAGAAAGAAATGAAACAGTTGAGCAGTTGTTTGTTGATGATGAAGATGAAATATGGCATGACATATTTTCCAGCAGTCACTGAGCAGGAAGTAAAAATACAGTGGTCAAAAGTCTAATAGTAAATAATTATGGCTATCAGATATTTCCTACTCACTCAGAATGAGGAAAATATTTTATTAGAAGTTAATGATGCCCCTTTTTTTATCCCAGATTATCAATGTGAATTGGTTTAGTTCTCCCTTTAAATGATTTTGCTTCCAATTGATTCTTTCTTGGCTCTTCACTGTTTAAAGAGGAGACAAAACAACAAATAAGTAGTTATATAAAAGGGATTGGGTTTTTGCCTTAAAGGTGCCAATTAGTT
>NW_008661807.1:0-21004 GCF_000695815.1 Acanthisitta chloris | reverse complement strand
ACAAGAGTAAGTGGTTTGGCCACCACTGCAGACAGTTGTAAACCAAAGTTTGTTTTCCTTGATCAGACATGCAAAATTGGAACCTGCACATTTTCTGCCTGAAGTCCATGACCATCATTTAATGCAATTATCATCTTATGGTGAAATGGAAAGCATTTGTCAAAACCATCTTGACCACAAATTGGTTGCAGGTTTTAAAGATGCAAATATTGATGCAAAATATTTAAGAATCGGTTCCAGTTTTATTGCCCACTGATGGATTCCACATCCTTACTGGAGTGAGGTGAAGGCATCATCAGTCTGGACATGAGTTCTGGGCTATACTCAGCTTTTATTTTCCCTTCCACCTATTAGTGGAAGGCACACACCACGACAGATGCCAAAAGCAGAGAGCAAGAACTGGTATGTGCTGCGATTTGCATCAGTGCGACATAATCTGCTTCCAGGGGTGAATTAGATTTCTTGTGACAGCAATGTGGATCCAAGACCTGAAGGGAAGATGAAGGAAATCTGAAGACATGCTTTTGGCATTTAACCTGGAACGTGCTTGGAAGTGAGCTGTCTGTACTCAGCTTCAGCACAGCAAGGAGCTTAGGGATCTACCTCTGTGTCACGGTGGTTAAAGCCTTAATTCTGCCCTTGATTTAAAGATGTTCCTAGGTATATATCCTGCCTTGAATCCCTTTGCAGCTGTCAGGCAGCTCACACTCAGGTGCTGTGATGCTCAGTACTGAAGCACACAAATCCCCAGTGTTTTACAGCAATTCCTGGTGAGCAGTGGCTGAGCTGACTATAGCCACAGGGAGCTTTGGGAAGTGTGGGAGACCTTGAACCACTCAAACTCTACAAAACCAAGAAGGAAAGGAGGAAAGGAAGGAAGGAAAGAGGAAAGGAAGGTAGGAAAGAGGAAAGGAAGGAAAGAGGAAAGGAAGGTAGGAAAGAGGAAAGGAAGGAAAGAGGAAAGGAAGGTAGGAAAGAGGAAAGGAAGGAAAGAGGAAAGGAAGGTAGGAAAGAGGAAAGGAAGGAAAGAGGAAAGGAAGGTAGGAAAGAGGAAAGGAAGGAAAGAGGAAAGGAAGGTAGGAAAGAGGAAAGGAAGGAAAGAGGAAAGGAAGGTAGGAAAGAGGAAAGGAAGGAAAGAGGAAAGGAAGGTAGGAAAGAGGAAAGGAAGGAAAGAGGAAAGGAAGGTAGGAAAGAGGAAAGGAAGGAAAGAGGAAAGGAAGGTAGGAAAGAGGAAAGGAAGGAAAGAGGAAAGGAAGGTAGGAAACCTTCTCACCCTCTGCAACTCCCTGACAGGAGGTTGGAGTCAGGTGGGGGTTGGTCTCTTCTCCCAGGCAACCAGCAGCAGGACAAGAGGGCACAGACTCAAGCTCTGCCAGGGGAGGGTTAGGTTGGATCTTAGGAAGAGATTTTTTGCAGAGAGAGTGCTCAGGCATTGGAATGTGCTGCCCAGGGAGGTGGTGGATTCCCCATCCCTGGAGGTTTTCAAGCTGAGACTGGATGTGGCACTTAGTGCCATGGGCTAGTGACCACGGTAGGGTTGGACTTGATGATCTTGGAGGTCTTTTCCAACCTGGTTGATTCTATGATTCTAAGTCCCAGTGTGGTGGCAACTGAACAATCCCTCGAGGTCTTCAGAAATCCAAGCATTAGCCAAATCATAACTTTAAGAGGAGAAAACCACAAAATCCATTGCTATTTACTGTATGCACATCCCTCCCTGCACCCATGGTGCCTCACAGTGAGCAAAACCTCTGTGTAAGAGAAATTCTGGTCTGATTTACTGTTTGCCCTTTGCTGTGCAGTAGCTGAAACAAAAAGATTTGGCTCTGCATTCAGAACTTCGGTGTTCTTTACACCACAAATACTTTTTTTGCCATCTGCTTTCTTATTATCGTGAAGAAAGTCTTTATCATTGGATTTCACTTTTGACATCTGTCTAGACAGATATTTATTTGAACCACCAACACAATCACTTACAGAAAAAGAGAAAAAAGGAAGGAAAAAACCCCCAAAACCAAAGGCTTTAATACATTTTCTTTATTGAAGAGCCAACAACTTCAGCTTGCAAGAAGTCTCTGGACAGGGTATCAAGCAGCATTAAGTTAATCCTTTAAATTACAACCTTGAGGAAATGAGAGAGGAGTGTCAGTCTATTTTACAACTAGATCAGTGAACACTTGATCTCGGGAAAAACTGTTTTCTGCCTGTTAAGATCATTTATACCATTATTAAGGATGTACAAGTCTGCTAAGATACTACCCTGTTCATAATCATTTGACAGCGTTCCAGAAGCAAAATCTATGGTTATAGTCATTAGAACAACTGCTCAGAAAATCCAGTATTATAACTGTGCAGCAAAAGTGCAGGAGTATTACCAGATGTGAGAAAAACCCCTCAAAAATCAAATCCTAAGGCTGTGCTGGCTGATACAGATGTTTCATCTACCCAAATTTTCCCAATTCAAAAGAACAGTAAGGAGACAGAAGCATAAACAGGAGGTGAGGAATTGTCTGTGTGTGAAACGCTGTCCTAGGCAGGGGAGGTTTGCTCCCTCACCAGAGCTGAGCTGCACTCAAAATTTGAGGCTGTAGCTGTGAAAGGGTATCAGGAAAATCAAGGAAGGCCTCGTGGCAGCAGATGAATGAGGCAGTGAACTGTCTGGCTCGGGATGTGGTCGGAGTCGTGTTATTTGAGGCATTTTTAACTAGGCTACCCTGCCCTGCTGGGGAGCTGTACCAGATGATGTATCCCTTGTTTTCCATCCCTACATGCCATGATCTTATAAATGTTGTGGCTCAAGACCATGTCTATTTTGAACTTACAAAACCACTTTGTATGTAGTGGGCAAGGCAAGGATTAGAGAGCTCATTAATTAGACCAGTGCAAGACTATTTATATAGGGACTTTGTGCACTGGGTGAGGACAGAGTGAAAACCACATTTCTCTGGTTAATCTCTCTGCAGGGATTCTCTGAATCATAATTTGTTTTTCTATAAGTGACCATCTTCCTCCAAGACCAAAGCAGGGCATGACCCAAAAGGCAAAGTCACCATAGACTGTAGTTTACTCTGCTATGACTTCTCTGCTCTAACACAAAGCACATGTGCAGTCTCTAAAATAGGAGAGTTAAAGTAGACAAAACCAGAAGGACAGACAAATTATGGCTGCCTGGGGGAATCCCTGATTTATAGGACAGCAAGTTATACATTCTAGTGTTGCTCAGCATAATTACCATAGCAGCTGGTATGATACAGTTTCAAAAATAAGAGTAATTAAAATATTAATTGTTAAATCATCTGGAATAGAAAAGTGCTCTGTGAAGTGCAGAACCCTCTTATTTTGGTTTCTATGTATCATTTTTTTCAAGTCTGTGTTACTCTTATTCCTTCAGCTAAATTTTCCTAAGGTTTCAGAGCCAAATTTTTGCATCATCAAAAAGGCCAGAAACAGGATGGCTTCATTTTCTGGTTTGTAAAATGACTTGGTTCAATTTCTATTATTAGGGATAGCTAGAAACACCAAATATCCTGAGATTAGACCTCTATTGGTGAGAAAATGTGAATATGCTAAACACATCCATTAAAAAAGGAACAACCCCACCTTATTTTATGCATTAAGTTCACAAAACAGAAGTTTTGGTGTCACATCAAGTGAGCTGGGGGGAGTTTGTGAAAATGGAAAACCATATAAATAAAATACACTTCTTCTGTTCCAGTAATTCAAGACAACACTTCAGGCTTATTCTTCTGACTACAAACAGTCCCACTGGTTTCAAGAGCAGCATTCACATGCTTTATGTTAAGCACATGGTTCAGTGATTTGCTGGGTTCAAAATCCTGGAGTTTTTTCTTAATAGAAAAATTAAAAATGAAACATGCTGGGTTCAAAATCCTGGAGTTTTTTGTTAATAGAAAAATTTAAAATGAAACAAAAATTTTTCCTCCCACTGTTAGAAAATAACAAATTATTCCATTATTTTAGACTTGTTTATTCTGTTTGGGGAATTCCTCCAAACCAGATTATCATTTCTGTGAAACTGATTCCAGATAAAGATCACAGGTTTTGCATCCATACAGTAAAAAAAAAAACAACAGTTCTGAGGTGGTAGAAAACTGAGGTTTTATTTGGGCAGAGCCAGGGGTGGGCAAAGAGGGGCCAGGGGTGGAATTTAGATTGGAAGTTATGTCTCCAGTTCTAAGAGGATTGAGGGATGATTTCTGGCTATAAGAGTAAGTAGCACAAAGTGACTTGTGTCTGTACTCATTAGGGATCATAGAATCATAGAATTTTAGGGGTTGGAATGGACTTTCCAGATCATCTAGTCCCAACTCCCTGCCATGGACAGGGACAGTAATAAAAGTTGAGTCGCTCACATCAACTCAACTCATTAACTCAACATTTTTTGAGAAAGCGAAAAAGAATTTAATATTCTATTCATCTTGAAACTTAATTTTCACTTTGAAAGTACTGAAGCACAATTATTCCCAGGGCTCTATTCACAGGACCTCACCAGCTCTGGCACTCAGTTCCCATGTTCAGATCATCAGGCTAAAACTCTCAGCAGAATGGAAGCTTGTCTGAGACAGATTACTATTCCTTGTCACTTTTATGGAAATGTGCCATTTTCTTCTAAAAAAGGGGTGTGCTTGATCAGAGAAAGCCTGCCAACTAAAATTATGTATTTATAAATACATAAATCTTGATCAGCCCTAGCTGGACCTTATTTCTCTCGGGGCTGAACACCCAACAAATGAGCAATTGACTTCTCTGTTTGAATAGCTGTTAGATGGGAGGAATTACTTGGTAGTGAAGGTCATGTTTTATTTATTTCAGTTCAAGGGCCAGTAATTTTCCACAGCTAATATCCTGTTATTAAAATATCTTTAAATTATCTCCCTAAAAATAAAATTGTATACTCACACACGTCTTTCACTGGCACTTAACTTTTGGAAAGACTTAATGCGAAGCTTGTGCCATTGAATGAGTTCTTTCCACAAATATTCTCAAGAATTTCCAATAGGGTAAAGATTTCTAGGAGTCTTTTCCACCAGATTTTAATGCTTTCAGGATTTTAGGATTATTCTCTTATAATTTCTGTCAAAGACCCACAGTCTTGACCCTCAAAACACATGATGTGAGATACATACACAGCTTTTTGCTGCTTTCTAAACCTGCTTTATTTGGAGCCAGAAGAACTGCAGGAATGTCAAATCAAAGATGCTGAACAGCAATACATTTTTTCCTAAAGGATTAATTCAGCAGTTAAACCCAAATAATTAACATTCAGGAGATCCACATTCAATTCCTTTTGTGATGTTTGTTCAGGTCATTTAATTTCTTCATGTCTGAGTTTGCCCATAATTAAAACCAGAGATATTACATTTGATGTCAAAATATACAGCAAAGGTATCTCTTTGAATATTTATGGAGTCTAAACATATCAAGTCTGGATTACAAACACCTTTGGATAGACAATCACCTAATAAAAATGTATATATTTTAGACTTCAAAATACTTTGCAGATCACACTATAAGACTAATTCTTTTTATTCATATATTCTCTGCTTAAGCAGCCACAAGGGAAGCAAGTTGAATTTTAAATAAACTGTGTTCTTTCAGATTCAAAAGCTAAGATAATCTGCTCTCCCAAACGTTGGAAGCTCTTTATAAAAGTGCCCAATCCTAAGGATTTCAAAACTTTTCCTAAAAAAAAAAAAACTCGTAGAAATTAAAAAACTTCAGTTTGTTAAACATCATTTGTCATGTAAGGGAAGCAGATGTTATTTATTTTCCAACAGAGATCATGCTCATACTGCACAACAGCACAAAAAGTGTAGTAGCACTGTTGGTGAACCAGAAAATTACAATATGTTATTTTTGCTAGAGGTGGCAAAACTAACATCATATTCAACAGGGAGAAATGTTGCTTTTCCCTTAAAAGAAAACGTGGCAGGAGAAATCTCTGTGTAACTACATCTGTCAGTACTGTTTATCTGAAAGACTTTTCCTGTTGCATCAATTTCTGGGTTTCTGTGGTACAAAACGGATGAATTTTGCACTAGAGCAGAGGGACAAAATGTGGCACAGTCCAACAAGATGTGGTTCTGCTTCGTTGGCTTCCTGTGTGTCTGAGTGACCTGCTAAGGTCATTTTTCTCTCGTTCCTTCTTATCCTTTTTTCAACTCTTTGACAGAACAGTTTTTATGACACACCTGAGTGTGAATTGGTACTATAGACCCCAACCTGAAACTGCAACATCAGTAGGCAGAAGCTTTTTTCTTCTCATTTTATTTTGCTTTCAATTCTATCCCAAATGCCCAAGATAGTAAATGTATTGAAACAAAATTGTGCTACTTCTTCTTCTCTCAGCATGTTATAAACCAAGGAAAATGTATTTTTGAGCCCAACCTCTCAATTCCTTCATGTTTGCAGCTCTTTAAAACTCATGTGATAAATTTGACTTTGACATTTCTTTTTGTATTAATTTTTTACCCTTAGTACAATGATGCCACAAGATTTAAAATTCTGTAACCATATCCGCATAACAGTTGTAATAATAAACCATAGAATCACAGAATCATTATGATTGATAAAGATTATTTAACCCAGCACAGAACTTGTTTGGTTTTTTTGTTACTCTTTTCTATAGAAAACCAAATTATCCTCTGATAAATACAGGGTAAAAAATGAAAGAAACTAAATATTAGAGTCAAATACAACATTTTTCTTGCTGACTTTGCTTCTGATTTGTCACAGAATTCACTCTCCAAAATTGGAAACTCTCACTCTTTAGCTGAGAGTTACTGATATTTGGAATAAATTATATCACCATATGTTTGATTTTTTTCTTAATGATTCCCTCACATTGCTATTTATTTTTTTCTTCAGAACCATTTATTTCAAAGCTGATTATTCTGCACTTATCATTCAGGATGCAAACCTAAAATTATCACATGAGAAATGATAAACCAGATAAGTAGATTCATTAATATCTTTAATATTGCACACGTATTCTAACATCACTCACATGGCTCTTTACTCATGTAATCATCCATGTCTAGGCTTTGCACAAGTCTTCTAGTCACAATCTCCATGGAATATTATTCTTGTCATTAGGTAGATAGATAAGAAATTAATGATCAATATAGATTAATTATTTCATTCCAAAAATTCTGATTTTCTAGAATATGTATTCAACTTAATTTCATAGCATCACAGAATCATAGAATTTAGGGGTTGGAATGGACCTTACAGATTATCCAGTCCCAATTAAAAAAACCCCAAACCAACCACAAACCCAATTTGAAATTAATATTCTCATAACTGATAGTCCTGTCTATGTTAAAATTGCTTTTGCTTTACAGTGTATTCTTGGGTAACTCAAATGCACTGATATTTCCTTATTTTGTCAGGATCAGGAAAGAGATGTTTCAGAGGGCAGAAGAGAAAAGATGAACTGATTGCTGACAAGAGATATCTTAAATTTTACTTGGCTGTGAGCTCACATACTTAGGCAGTTTAGCTCTGTTGATCAGTCTTAGAAAAGACTGTACAATCTTTGGATGAAGATAGAGAGAAATATTTAAACTTTCCCCCAAAAGAATTCCAAAAATATATTGCCTGTTAAATCTGGCAAAGGAAGTATCAAGCTATGTCAGCTCACCCTAACCTAACTTAGATCCTGAGTTCATAAGGAGTCCCATTAATTTCCATGAGACTATTCCTAGATACAGGTGATACTCAGTCTACTTATTCATTTGCTTTTAACAAAATCCAAATAAAGACAGACTGAAATGGTATTCATAGACTGAGCACATCTTAGGTTAGAAAACACAGACCCAGACAAGGATCCCCTTGGCTGATTCCTTCAGTTCTTCAACCTGATTGTGACACTTGAATCAAGTGCTACTAATGCAAGGAGAGTCTCAGTGTTTGCTCTGATACTTCCAAAGTTAAGAAGTCAGTGATGGTTATGCATTAATTTAAGATCATCATAGGCAACGAGTGAAAACAGGACAAATAGATTCATATAAAATATGCTGTTTATTAATAGGCTTTCCAGTTGAATATCAGGAAGAGATTTTTTCCAGAGAGAGGGCTCAGGCATTGGAATGTGCTGCCCAGGGAGGTGGTGGATTCCCCATCCCTGGAGGTTTTCAAGCTGAGACTGGATGTGGCACTTAGTGCCATGGGCTAGTGACCATGGTAGGGTTGGACTTGATGATCTTTGAGGTCTCTTCCAACCTGGTTGATTCTATGATTCTATGATCCCTTTGATGTGCCCATGAGATATAAATAGATATTTATTTTTTCTTTAATCAGTATTTCAGCTCAGTCTCTGCTGTGTCTCACAGTGACCATTATCCAGTGTAACACTCCTGATGTTTGCAATGACAGTTGACTTTGGCTTATCTGACATAATCTTTCATTACTATAGCTACTTTTCAGGACACTTGGGTGGACTTGGCAAGCATCATGCATTATAACTGTTAGATCCCCTGGAAACAGTTGTGGAGGCACTGAGGACAGCCTGGCACTTCCTTGCATGGGGCTGGAAAAAGCTGTTTGTTTCTTAATGGATAGCATACCCCCAAACTGAGCACCATTATAATGCCCCTTTTATTAAGACTGACTTATGTAAAATCTGATTTATATAACAGCCAGCCATCCTTCTGAGGAGCTTAACTCCCAAATGGATTGTGGAATACAAAGCCATTCTTTGGCTTTAAGGTTGCTACCAGCAACATGTAATAATAGACTGTAAGTCAATGGAAAATAGGAAAAAATGATTACATACTCAAGGCACATCTCTACTCCAGACAATTTTCCTTTTAAATTCTTCCTTAATTCAGAATATGGATATGAACTGTTTTTACTGATGTTTTACCTGATGTTAATCCTCATTACTTTAAAGCTGTGAATCACAATAGAATTGCAAAACCAGAACCAATATTCATTATCAGGATTTAAAAGCATAAAAATGTACAAGGATGTGTATCCAAACAGACAGCATTCAAAATGTGCATGGATTTATTTTTAGGACTGTGCATACTGAATATCAATCACAAAGTTACTAGTGTTGTGGCAGTTGAAAGACAGCAGATTTTTTTTCCCCTTGTGCACGCCTGGGTATTTTAGATTTTTCTTATTTCCTTTCTCAAGCAGCTTTTTTTTTTTTTTTATTGAATCTAAAATCTCCCTCCAAATCTAGGAATAAAAGTCTTTTGTGACACTTACAATTTGCTCTAAGTCCCATCAAACTAGGGTACAACCACTCTCTGTGGAAACTCCTCAACGTCCTGTTCAACCTCACTTAGATTATTTTCGACATGAACAAAAGGTTTCATGAGGAAACCATTGCAGCAACACTCCACATATCCACCTTCTTCTTTTATTTAGATGTCTTGGGTTTGTCCCATTTAAGCTCTCTACTAAAAGCATTAAGTAAAATCTTTATATGCCACCATTAGCTCACAAGCTAGAGGCAAAGACTGAAAAAAAAAAGAGAATGAAAGTCAAGTAAGTAGAGAACCAAGATCCACAAATATTATATAATAAAGCCTGTTAATTTATTCTTTGTACAACTATTCACAAACAAGTTTAAGCTTCAGATCTGGGAAGGAAATGCCACATTGCATCAGGAAAAAAAAAAAAAAGCCCTTTGTTCTAACTTAATCTGGACTCTCATCTTGGTTTTTGGGCACTGATTCCTGCTTGTCACTGTTAATCCCCAATTGTTCCTACCTTAAAAGCTATCTGATTAAACGTCTTCCTCAATCACTCTCTAACAATTGGAGTGATTCAACACATTCATTCATTCAAAGATGAGGGAAGACATGAGGAGAAATAACAAGTGTGGGTTTTTCTTCTATTTCAGGAAGACACAGCAAGTAATTACAGATATTTGCTGCAAGGTCTTTTGGGCATACACCTAAACCCAAGTTTTCTACACGGGAATAAGTGCACATGCAAAACATTTCCTACCTACAATGGACAGTCATCATTTCCATTTGGCAGCTTTAGATATGATCACATCTCTGCAGGGAACTGGGAAGAGGTGAAGAGGTCAAGAGAATTTATTGTACTGTGACTGAAAGCAGCACTGTTGATAGTCTGAGCACACTGTTTCTGTGAATTCAGTGGAAAACATAAAATATTTTGTTAGTGCAGAGCATGTATTTCATTTTACTGTAAGATCACTATGGAATCATGGAATTTTAGGGCTTGGAATGGACCATGCAGATCATCCAGTCCCAACCCAACCCCTGCCCTGGGCAGGGA
Organism: Acanthisitta chloris; assembly: GCF_000695815.1. Lineage (NCBI taxonomy): Eukaryota > Metazoa > Chordata > Aves > Passeriformes > Acanthisittidae > Acanthisitta > Acanthisitta chloris. Next base: position 10,723 of record NW_008661807.1, on the reverse strand, counting down.
CACCTCCCATCAGAGCAGGTTGCTCAAGGCTCATCCAACCTGGCTGTGAACACTGCCAGGGTTGGGGCAGCCACAGCCTCCCTGGGCAACCTGGGACAGGGTCTCACCACCAGAACAGGGAAAATATAACCTAAAATCACATCCTAACCAAAAGCCACATCCATCATAGTTCTGACATATGGACGCACTTTTTGGTTTTCCAAATCCTTCAAACAATTCCCTTCAGTAAGAGGAAGAGATGGTGCTGAAAATTCCTAGCACAATCTTTTGCAACTGTTAGACAACACAACTATATTTATTCATAGTTTATTTATTTATAGAATACTTACTACTGCTAAATGCTGAAGCAAGTAAAAATATTTTAGAACTTAAGAAAATAAAAAGAAATAGTGACTCATTGTGAATGCTGTTTGTGATTTTTAAGTTATCTTTGTTGAACTTAGTGTTTAACAGACATATTGGGATTTCAAATTAAATGTCTAAATTTTGCATGGAAAGACAGAGGTGAGACAAAATTTATCTCTAGTTTCTGCATACAGCAATGCTATTACTCCTCTGTTCTTACTCAATTCTTTTCTGCCTTATGCTTATCTTTCTCCATGTGAGTTCAAGCCCTAAATAAATTAATCGACGTAAATTTGAAATTTGTTGCCTTTTCCTTCTTTCAGTTCTTTTGCAAATTTCAGTCATCACAGGGACAGAATTTCACTAAGGATCTGTAGAATATGTAGCATGAGAAGGACAACATCTTGGCTGGCAATTTCAGCCGCTTCTGATATCAAGAAAAGAGCCAATGTACCATTTAATTTCATATACCATTACGGATTTTACCCCGAGAATTCTCAGCTTCATCTTGGTTCAAGAACATTAGAGAAGGAAAATCAATTCCTAACTTTATATATTTGCAAAGTGACACTTGCTAGTAAAGTTGTCAGAATCTTATTCTGTTTCTGCCGTTGGAAGGTTTATAAATGTTGCTTCATCCATATTAAATTCTAAAGTGAAATAGATTTACGTGGGAGAGAACTTAATCTCAGTTTAACATCAGTGCAGCACCCCAAAGGATCACAGTTCATGTCTAACTGAGCTTTTGCAGCACAGTCACAATCACCTACATGAAGAGATAAAAAAGATGCCATAATTTTAAAAGAGAAAATACTTTATACTGTTCTGCTTACTTTTTCCCTCTTGCTTCTTTCTTCTCCCCCTTTAGAGCAATAACCCACTGCATTTTTGCACATTCTCACACCAGATAAACATAGAATATTTTCCTAGTGATGACCTTTTTTACCAATGCTTGAAAAATTTAGTATTATATCTGGCCTTAGTTTTCTAATTAAAATGATCATGGTTTTTGCAATTCCCATTGAACTCTTCCTATAGAAAAGGCTCAATTCTGACAGTTGGGAAGAGCACCACAAAACTGATCATTTGGATAATTACCACTATGGATTTCTCCAACTTATAGCATGAAAATCTGTACCCTCTGTTGAGCCCATAACACACTCTTGTGTTCTGTGCAATGGGCAAAAACTGAGGATCCTTACCACCCAGTTTGTAGAAACTTACTTTAAATTGCCTAAAATACCTAAAATACTCCAGAACAATTATTTTTAGCAATAGCATCATACCAAGACCATGCAGGTTTGTTGGAAGAGCTTTACTGCACAATTATTTTTAGCAATAGCATCATACTAAGACCATGCAGGTTTGTTGGAGGAGCTTTACTGTATTTTCTTTACCTCCTGCAGAGATCGAACAGAATATAAGATGCAGAAATTCCTTCTCTGTTCTCATGGACCCACCTGGAATACTGCACACAGTTCTGGAGTCCTCAGTGTGAGAAGGACATGGAACTGTTGGAGCAAGTGCAGAGGAGGCCACAGAGCTGCTAAGAGCACTGGAGCATCTCCCTGTGAGCACAGGCTGAGGGAGTTGGGGCTGTTGAGCCTGGAGAAGAGAAGGTTGTGTGGAGAGCTCAGAGCACCTTGCAGGAGCTGAAGGGGCTCCAGGGAAGCTGCAGAGGGATCTGTGTTAGGAGCTGCAGGGACAGCACAAGGGGCAATGGGCACAAATGGAAGGAGGGAAATTTAGGCTAGATATTAGGCAAAGTTTTTCCCTGTTCTGGTGGTGAGACCCTGTCCCAGGGTGCCCAGGGAGGCTGTGGCTGCCCCAACCCTGGCAGGGTTCACAGCCAGGTTGGATGAGCCTTGAGCAACCTGCTCTGGTGGGAGGTGTCCCTGCCCAGGGCAGGGGTTGGGGCTGCATCATCTCTAAGCTCCATCCCAACCCCCAAAATTCTATGAAAACCTCTCACAGAGTCAGACTAGTATGTCTTTCTATATCCCTACAGACACAACTCCTTTGTTCCAAACATTGGGGAAAAAATCTAAGCATTTTAACCCCCCCCCCAAAATGCTCTATTTGTTGAAGATTCAGTGAAGTTGAAAGAATTTTCTTTTTCAGTCAAACAGAACTGGGCTACACTGGGCTGAGTGTTTATTAGCACAACTTTTCACCACTGCCAATTAGCACCTCCCAGTGAACACCAAGCCAGATGGTCATTGCCACTGAGGACTTGCTGTCAAGAATTTCCCTTTCCTAAACACAGTGTGTGAAGGTTGGGGAGGGGGTTGCATGTAAAGGAAGAGAAGTTGTATAAAACCTGCTTTGTGTTTTTACAGAAAAGGACCTAGCAAGAAATTTTATGATGTTATCACAGCTAGTTCTAAAATAAGAATTCTATTAAACAGAATAAAAGCTCCATTCTTCAGCTTATTTTTTGAAACTTTGCATAATATGAGCCCAAATGGATTGAGCTCAGATACCTTGGAAAACAAGGAGATTGGCAGTATTGTTTCATACTGCTTTGTGTGCATAAGCAGTTCATAAAAATCCAATTTTTTGCAATTTAGAAATGAAGATATTAACCCTTAAAAACTCAAGTGACACAAAGCCACAGTTTTTTGACTAAATTTCACTTGACCAAATGCTCCTATATCTATATTTCTGACACTGGTAAGAAGATTCCTTATTCCTCTTCTACCTTCTGTGTCATCTTGATGTACATTTACAAGGATGTTGGGGTTTTTTTTCCCCAGCCATAGATGGATTTCAATAATAGATACAGTGATCTAACATATTGGCTGTAAAATCTGAATCCTCTTGGGTCTTTGGATAAGAACTGTTATATGCAAGACTATCAGCTAAATGAAACACCTCTCATTGTGCTCTCCAGCTCAGCATTTTTTCTTCCAAATATCATGTCTTGCTCCTTTTGCCACAGATAGTTGGTCAGAAAACAGTTGTATAAATCAGAAATTAAACCCTTGCCTGGTGTTGGAGGTTAATGGGTCACAAAATAAAGATCATATTAGTGGAGGGAATTAATAAGTACCATGTGTATTATTTTACCATAACCCTTTTCATTACAGTTTAGAAATCCTCCATTATAAAGGAGTCAATGTTGCAACGTTGCTGAACTCATCAAGATGTAGGAGAAGGAATGTTGATTTCTGTTTGTATTTGATAACTCATGTACGAGAAATGTAAATATTTAGAGGAACCTAAATTATGTACTGATTGTTAAGAGGTTATAGGCTGGCACTGTTTGCATTTGAGTGTTAGGGGTTATTTTCCACACTGCCACCAAATAAGTGTTTAAAATTAAAAATGTAGAAGATGATTTTTAGTGTCTAATGTCTTTATAAAATAAGGGCACAGGTAGAAACAAAAATTACAAATCTAAATTTAAAGCCTCAAAAGCAAGTAGCCCTTTTATTTAAAGTGACTCTCATTGAGACTTCCTCTAAACACTGAAATCCTGACTGAGATTAGAGCATAAACCCCAAAAATGAAAATGTTGTTCAGCATATATTTCAGCCTTGGGATGGTATGGGAGGGTGAATAATACCAGGACTGTGGTAATGTCATTAGGTAGTTAATAGTTATTTTAATCCTGATGTTTCTCTCTATAACTCTTTAATCATGCTATGTATTTACATGGAGTGACATGTACACATTCAATTCACAAAATATTTTTCCTCTGAGTAAAGAGTTTCAGGTTCTTGCTAGGTGAGATATTATGCACAAACATCCCTAGCAAAGCAGAGGAGCCTGAGCTGTGTGCTGGAGTTGCATTTAGCAGTGACACATAAGCATTTCTGGAAGCTCATGGCATGCTCTGATATTGAACATTTTATTCCCATTGGTAGGATGAAGACAGAAATTCCTTACTCCAGTTTATTTTGTATTCTTTCTCTTGTCCTTAGTTTATGTCTTTTTTTACCCTCTTCCTTATTTTAAAGACATCTTAGAGAGCTTCTGGTCCTTCAGTGAAATATTCCAGTCTTGGAAATTTGACCTTTTATGTGAACATTGTAGAAAAGGAGTAGATTCATAGCTTTTAAGTCCAGAAGGGACCATTTGATCATCAAACCCGACCTGCTGTATAACACAGACAAAAGAATTTCCCTTCTATTCAGTCCAGTAATTTGTCTGTAAACCATCTAGTAACAGGATGTTATATTTTAAGAGCAGTTTTAAACTGTACAGGTCTCATTTTAATTTTTCACCAGTGGTTTCAGTATACCAGTCAAATAATATTTATAACAGTGAATATTTGTATGAATATTGCTAGTACTTTATATAGATCTTTGGCTTTAATTTAGTTTATTCATCCGTTGGTGAAACATATGTTGCTTTGCATTTCAGTGGTTACAAATCTGAGGCTTAAAATTCTCCAAATCAGAGAATGTGCTGTTATTAGATCAAATCATTTCATCTCACTCACTCCACTTGCACCCACATAAATTACCAAGTTTAAACTCAAGACTTACTTGTTAGTTGTGAGCACTGCACAGTTTCTGCCAGATTTGGCTTTCACAATCCTTTACAGTATGGAAAAAATGAAAGGGCACTATTAAATGGCCTGTTCACATCTATTTCCATCACATATAATAGCCTTTATCTGAGTTTTATTTAGCTCTGGCTCCTCAGCTGCTTACAAGTTGATGGGAAAAGTTACATTATGCAACAACTGAGAGTCATGCTGTGGAAACAGGCTCAGCAGAAAAGACCAGCAAGGAGAAACATGTTCAAATTATACAGGTCTTTTTTAAAAAAGCATGAAAATATACACCAAGGGCTCTGCTGAGTTACTGTGCAAAATGGTTTCTCTGAGAACAGGAATAAATGGCTATCGTGGAGGTTTCAAGCTAAGTCAAACCCAACTCAGACCTCTGAACCAGTAAAAGAATTGTGGAGGAATTCCCAATCCATAACTACTGTTAAGTGGAAAAATACTTTTTGATTTTCACTGAAATGAGTATCACTCAGACTCACCTACTGGCAAAGGACTGCTACAGGGTACAGTATGTGGAGATTTTTAACACCTTGCCAAAGTTAGAAGAGAGATCAATAGCTACAGCCACATCTAATAGATGTTATGAAAAAGGCACAAATCAGACTCCTCAAAGCTGACACAGTTAACTCTTGCTGACACTGTGGTTGTCTGAATGTGATACAAACCAGGGAAAATGATCTCTCTGGACCCACTTGAGTCTTAAGTCAGGAAGACACAATTTATTGTTTTGTTAGAGTTGACTTGTTGCTTTTTGTCAAGGAATAGCACATCCATGTGCAATCAAACTTCTGGAGAATGACTGGATGTTGCCTGGAAGATAATCAATGTAAGGGATGTTCAAATGCTTTGGAGTCAAAGTCTCCAAAAAAGGGAAATGTGAATATGTTACACAGGTCACTATTAAGAGCTAACACCCTGAGGGATTGGAGGGATTGTTAGGAACTGCAGTGACAGAACAAGGGCAAATGGGCACAAATTGAAGGAGGGAAATTTAGGATAGATATTAGGAAAAAATTTTCTCTATTGTGGTGGTGAGACAGTCCCAGGGTGCCCAGGGAGGCTGTGGCTGCCCCAACCCTGGCAGTGTTCACAGCCAGGTTGGATGAGCCTTGAGCAACCTGCTCTGGTGGGAGGTGTCCCTGCCCAGGGCAGGGGGTGGGTTGGGAGTAGATGATCTGTACAGTCCATTCTGACTCCTAAAATTCCATGATTTTGCATGGCTGTGAGCTGGCTTGGGGCACAGGGAGGCACAGCCCCAAAGGCAGAGCTTGCTTGCCCCTGCCATTTAGAGGTAAATGCCATCTAGACATGTACATCAAACACCATCTAATCATGCTCATTGTGGCCTTTGAAAGCACTGGCAAGATGTGTTAGAAGCCAAGCTGAATCCAGTCATGAAAGAAGAACACTTTTTAAAACTGCATGATCAAAAGATCAGCTGAAAACTGTTCCACAGCATCCACAAACCACACAAACCTCTGAGAGAGGAAGAAACTATTAATCAGGGAACAGAAACATAAGCTGGCAAAATCCTCTCACTATGATTCAGTGACTAGGTCACAACTGGGAGGCAATTCTGCAATTTACAGATTACAAACCAGGGAAAAAAAGAAACATAGTTATAGAACTCAGCAGGATAATACTGAAACTTAGGGAAGAGATACATAATAGTAGACTACCTGTTCTGTACTTCTATTTCTGTTCATGAAATGTTTGTTGGATCATAATTAGAAGTAGAAAGAGTTGAATGAGGAGAAGGATCCAGATGGAGAGCAAGAAATATATTTTTGAGTGAATTTTATATTTTGTTGGACTTCATTAATTTTCTGCTGCCAAATATTTACCAGGTATTTAAAGTAAAAATAGTCTATAGTGATCATTTCTGAACCACACAAAAAGTCTGGAGATGCAAATCAGGGAACATACAGTGAAAGGTTGCTGAAATAGAAGGGTGAGTCTTGTGCATTATTTATAATTAAAAAACCAGACAGATAAGCAAGATACTGAGAATTACTGAGAGAAAGGATTTAAGGAGTCTTTGAAAACAAATAATTTTGGGAAAGTGTATCTGTAGGGACAGCACAAAGCATATCTTCTAAAAATAAATAGAGAAACAAAACAGAAGTTTGAATAATAGCTCTGCTATTAATATTTAGTGAATAGTAAACATTAAATGTTTATGAAAAATGAACAGGAAATGAATGCAGAAAATACCTCTTAGGATATAAATATTTGTGATTTGTATCTGCTGACTCTCACAGAGACTCTGCTTCTACAGCAGTGGTAAACTCCTTGACAGAGCTGAGAGTGTCTGGGAGACAGAGCTTAGGAGCCCTGGCAGAAGCAAAATGTAGCAGAACACATAGTTACCTATGTGAGACACAACAATTTCCCAGCTAAACATCCCCAGAGTGTTTGCAGGAACACAATGGCAACAAGAGCAGATGCTTCACATGGGGCAGGTAATAGAGTAATAGAAACATAGAATATCCTGAGTTAGAAGGGACCTGTAGGGATCACTGAGTCCAACTCCTGGCCCTGAACAGGACATCCCAAAGAATCACATCATGTGGCTGAGAGCATTGGCCAAATGCTTCTTGAACTCTGCCAGGCCTGGTGATGTGACCATTTCCTTAGGGAGCCTGTTCCAGTGCCCAAACACCTCTGGGGGAAGAACATTTTCCTAAGATCCAACCTAAACCTGTTCCAGTGCCCAAACACCCTCTGGGAGAAGACTCTTTTCCTAATATCCAACCTAAACCTGTTCCAGTGCCCAAACACCCTCTGGGAGAAGACTCTTTTCCTAATATCCAACCTAAACCTGTTCCAGTGCCCAAACACCCTCTGGGAGAAGACTCTTTTCCTAATATCCAACCTAAACCTGTTCCAGTGCCCAAACACCCTCTGGGAGAAGACTCTTTTCCTAATATCCAACCTAAACCTGTTCCAGTGCCCAAACACCCTCTGGGAGAAGACTCTTTTCCTAATATCCAACCTAAACCTGTTCCAGTGCCCAAACACCCTCTGGGAGAAGACTCTTTTCCTAATATCCAACCTAAACCTGTTCCAGTACCCAAACACCCTCTGGGAGAAGAACATTTTCCTAATATCCAACCTAAACCGCCCCTGACACAGCTTCATGCCATTCCCTTTGATCCTATCACTGATCACCAGAAAGAAGAGGTCAGTGCCTGTTCCTCTGTTTCCTCTCGTGAGGAAGCCACAGACTGTGATGAGAAATGAATTTGGCCTCTGAATCTTCACATGTGGCTTCTAGTACCCAAGGAAAATAAAGGGACAATTCCTTGCCTGAGCAGAATGTAGGATGGCAATTCTTACCAGACTTCATCAAGTAACTTTTAGAGAATCTGAAATCTGGAATCTCATTCCCATCCCTCTGAAGTTCATGTGCAGAGAGTCAGGCTTGATACGTGGCATGAAGGAATATAACCCCTTTTCATGCTTCTCTGTGCACTGTGAAGGTTCAAGAGAAAAGAGACAGCTAAGAAATGTGACAAAGTCACATCGAACATTAGAAGTTTTAATGCTGTCAGACACAAGGTCAGATGAGAGGAGATCAGGGACTGTGGCAATCAGCAAAATGCAAAGACTAATTAACATGGAGAATGGATCATCTGAGATGGCACCAGAAGCCACAGCTGTGATCATTCAAAAAGTGTTAGCCAAGCACTTAGAAGCAATGAAAACATCAGTGATATGTTCCTGGGAATGACTGCAGTGGCCTACATGGCCTCCTTCTGTCCTGAAGCATTACTGTAAAGATCCTGTACAGTTCAATGCTGAAATAAAAGAGGGGGAAAAGGTTAGCAATGTTGTGATGTCAACACCACACACTAGAAAATATATATTAAGAAGCTCTTTTCCTTAACTCTTTCTTTACAACTGCTCTAACAAATTGATTTTATGCCACACATGCATAGAAATGTCCCAGTAAAGTCACAAGAAATACAAGTCTGGCATGTTTGGGTTGAAAGGGACCTAAAAGATTATCTAGTTCCACACCCTCACTCTCCCCCACCAGAGGCAGGGACACATTCCACTAGACCAGGTTGCTCAAAGCCCTATCTGACCTGGTCTAGACCACTTCCAGGGATGGAGCATCCTCAGCTTCCCTGGGCAACCTGTGCCAGTGCCTCAGCACCTCCCAGTTCAGAGTTCCTTCCATCCACAATGGGTCATCTGGTCCAACCTCCCCACTCGAGCTAGCCCAGAGCACATAATCTCTAACAGGGCAATAGGAACCATCTTTGTCTCTAAAAACAAATACCAAATACTTCCTGTAGGATTTGTCACTGCATAGGAAGTTTGGACACTTGTATCATGTGCACTGAATACAGAGTATTCTCCATGAATCCTGGACTTGCCAAATCATGTGCATTTCCCTGCCAAAGCAGTGTGGAAAACACTGACCTGTTCCTTTCTTCTCATTCACATGACCTCCATACAAATCACATGGCAACATATGTAGTTGATGCTGTTCTAAACTGGTCAACTAATGCAGCAAAAACCACAGGAACAGTGTTAAAAGTTATTAGCAAAAAACCATTGTGATACCTTATACTGAAATTATTCTTTGTACAGCTTATGCCAGATCCAGCTGGTTGTACTCCAAATCTAGTTATGGGATTTCTACTTAGTGTTGACTCTGAGTTCAGGCTCAAATTCCCAACAGAGAACATTAGCTCCTTGCTGGGTCACCCTCTGGCTGTGGTTTGGAAGGAGCTGACTATTCTGTAAGATGGGAAACTTGTGCTTCTAGGACAACTATTCATGCTCAAACTCCACCAGAAGATTTAACAGTGTTTTCCAATTTATTTTTTCATTATACAAGACAGAACTATCTTAAAGATGTTAATACTTTCTCAAAATTTAATTAGACTTGCAGCACTCTCACAAAAGCCAATCGAAATGAACACACAGCAATTCTAAGACAATTAAAAAATTAGAAGTCACTTCTTGAAAAACAGATCAGGTGTGCAAAGACTTGGTGGTTAATGAACTTCCAGTTTAAAAAAATGATTGGAATTTTTTTGTTGAACCGAATGAAAAACACTCTTTGAACCTAAAACCAAAATTCCTGTGCAGAATTAAGATGTTTGGCTTCAGGTGTGAATGAAAATTAATTGCTCTTAAGCCATTCAGAATTTTGCAGAGTTGCATTAGGAAATATATAGTAAAACATTTTCATTTTGATATGGTAACTCGATGATATACTAATATTAGCATTACTTTTTCTCCAAAGTGGTTTAACTTGAAGAAATACCATTGACTTTCTCAGACATCCACATTTTCAGATACTGTTATGTACCAGACTGGATATTAAAGACTATTCCAGAAATATCCAGCTGAGACACAGAAAAAGAAAATAGGGGTCACTTGAAAGAGGACCACATCCCAGTTGGAGTCCTTATAAATCTCTTGTGAAATGAGATTTATATTGTCTTGCCTGATACTAATAAGACATAATGAGTAGAATTTCTCAAAGAGGTATTGTAGTCTATCTGCCAAGTGGAAAACTGTACGTCCAAAGCACTAATTAGACTGTTATCATAACTTCCACAAATTGTGAAGCTAAACTGAAGGAATCCACTGGGGCTAGTAGACTGCTCCTGGTCTCCTGGTCACATAAATTTAAACCTAATGACTGTGCTAACAGGACTCATTTGCTGAACTACAGGTTTATTCCACATGTGCAATTTTAGCTTCAGAAGGTACTTCCAAAAGCAAGAGTGAAATGGTGGGAGAGGAATTTTATTCAGAGCAACTGGGGTCAATTAACAGGCTTTGCTCTTGCCAGATGAGTATGAAATGCCTTTACAGGTGAAATGTATTTTTCAA
>NW_008661806.1:0-1281 GCF_000695815.1 Acanthisitta chloris | reverse complement strand
AGGGCAGCAGCTGAGCCAGGAGGATGTGGTTCTCGTGGCCGCGGGAGCACAGAGCATCCCTGGTCAGAGGGCAGGGCTCTAGCCAGAGCAGGGATACTGCTCACTGTGCCACCGAGCTGGCAGAGAGCAGGCAGGGCTCCTGCCAGAGCTGCCACACACGTCACACCCACAGAACCTCGCTCTGTGGAGGGAAGCACCGACCACAATGCCAATGCTAACCATGATGCCAACGGTGAGCACAGGCTGGGCACGGAGAGCACGTCCCAGCTCAGTAACCTGTGCCCTGCCCAGCTCTGTGGTGTGTCCTAAGCACCTCTTCAGCCAATTACCTCCTGCATTAGTGCCCTGGCAAGCACCACTGCCCTAATCTCAGCTGCCAAGACGGCTGCCGTTACTGGCCACACAACCCACTCCCAAGTGCAGGATGGAGAAGGGCCCACCAATCATCCCTCCCTTCCACCTTTCCGCAGCTGGTTTCCCCAGGTCTCCCCACTGCCCCCATCCTGGGCTGGGCAAGATGGGCAGGGGTGCAGGTGGGCAGCAGCAGAGCGGAGGCAGTGGGAGACCAGGCACAGTCAGGTCTTTTCTACCATTGTTTGTTCCCTGCCAAGAAGAGAGCGAGTGAGACATCCACTCCCCGCGGCACCAGCTGCCGCTCCCCAGCGTGGGGCTGTGGAGCCAGATCCCAGCGGAGACACTGCACAGCTCCTGGGGCTGGTGTGGGATGTGGAGGGGGCGCAGGGGACAGGACAGTGAGATGCTGGGGAAGGGCTAACTCCTGCAGCAGGGAAGAACAGATCCAGTATTCCTAAGTCCCTCTCCAGTATCCTCCCAACTCACCAGACCTCCAGCCCCCTCCACTTCCAGCCTGGGAAGAAATAAGAGAGCAGGTCCTCTAGCCAGGGCACAGGGACACTGCAGTGGCCAGCTCTGGTCCCCGTTGGCCCAAGCCTTCCCAGCTCCACATAGCCAGTGAGTTGCACTTTCAGATTCACTCCTCCAGCCTTTTCTGGAAATCCCAAAAAATAACTGAGCTGGCAGCTCTTCCCACATGTGTCTCCACTGCCACTCAAGCCCCGTATGGACTTGGAGATGCACAACGGATCAGCACAAGCTGGGGACACTGTCCGGGTCTGACCTCCCCCCAGGCCAGCACTCTCCCCCCACTGTCCTGGCCCTGGGCCACCCAACCTTCACGTGAGGCCAAATCCCGTGGTGACGCAGGTGGTGACGGGGATGTGTTCAGCCTGGGGGCAAGCAAGAGGTTCACCACCCCCAGTC
>NW_008661805.1:0-261 GCF_000695815.1 Acanthisitta chloris | reverse complement strand
ACTTCCAGAAGATCCCAGGAATCCTGGGAATTCTGGGGAGATCCCAGGGAGGATCCTGGAGTTGCATTTCCCTTGGTTTTCCTCATTTTTCCGGGTTTTTTCCCCCTATTTCCTTCCGGTTTTCCCACTTTTCCCTGTTTTTCCAGGACCATGGAGGTTCTCTGGGCCCAGAGGAGTTCAAGGCCTGTTTGATCAGTCTTGGCTACGACGTCGAGAACGAGCGACAGGTAACGACTCTTCCTCTTCCTCCTCCTCCTCCTC
>NW_008661804.1:7707-11134 GCF_000695815.1 Acanthisitta chloris | reverse complement strand
TGTCTGTCTGTCTGTCTATGTGTCTATGTGTGCCTGTATATATATGTATCAGATTGCTTTGGTGTTTTAGTATGAAATTCTGCACAAATGTACCCAGACAAAAACATGTCGATCCCTTCGACCATTACAAACATTTCACTGTGTCTGGGATCATTACACCAGCACTGCATCGCTTCTGTTAGTCTAGCACCATGTCAGCAGAACTGCTCCTGGCTGTCCAAGCTTGCAGCTCCCCAGTGCCTCCTTTTTTCAGCTCCAGATTTGTAGGAACATTGGATCTCTCCCATCAGTGAGGCTGGTGAGCTTGTGTTAACATAGTGTCAGGTAGGCCCTGGAACAACAAGCTGTGTCCCACTGTGCAGAGCTGAGCTGTGAGTGTAAGCACAGAGCTCTGACACCTCATCTCTCAAGCAGCTGTGTGGGTGTGCCTTATTCTCATATAATCTGTTTTGGATTATGTAAGGACTTCCACCAAGCTCAGTGCATCCCTTTGATGGGAATAGTTGGGAGAAGCTTTCCTGAGCTGTGCCACATCTGCTGCACTGATGTGACAAAGCATAAGTGTGTTATTGTCTTCCCAAATCACTCTGTGCCACTTCTTTATTTCAGACTGGTTTGACTGACTGGAATATGGTCTTGTTCCTGATGCTAATAAATACTCTTGTTTTCCTCTCAGAATGCAGCTGCACCCCCTGAAAAGACAACCTCTGACCCCAGTGGTGACCACAAGAAACTCAACAAGTCTCAGCAGCTGAAACAAGTTTTTAAAGAGTATGGTGCTGTAGGGGTTTCATTCCATGTTGGAATTTCTTTGGTATCCCTAGGAATCTTCTACTTGGCTGTGTCAAGGTGAGCTTTGTGCAGTTGTCTCTAACCTCTGGGCAATGGTTTAGCCAAGAAAAGTATTTAACCATTGTGCTTATTTCTGGAAGGAGATAGGTACCTTATGCCTATTGGATCTATGCACAGTAACCTAAATTTTGAGTACAGATAGGTCCATAAATGGATCTGATCTCCCATCAGGCACCAGAGAAGATGATGTGATCTTTCTGCATAGGATCACAATCCATGGTGGGCAGGGGGAACCAGCAGAGACTGCACCAGAGGAAGTGACCAGATGAGGGAATGTATTTGTCTTGTGGAGATACCTTTTGTTCTTACCCAGTGCTATGTTCTGTGGAGATAGAGCCATGCAAAAGTGCTGGAGCTTAGAGATAAACTTACTTTTCTGGGTGTTGAACACAGTTCCTGCAGTTGAACTGCAGAAAAAAAATAGCCACTAAAACAGGGTCAGAGTATAAAGAAAATACAACATAACTGTACAGGAGTCAGGTGGGAATTTGTGTGGATAATGCATAGTTGAGATCCATAATACTTCCTTCCCTTGATAGATTTTAGGCAAGATACTTGTCATTGTAACAGCTTTGTACTCCTGTGTCAGAACACTCTGAGCCTAACAACAGGGACCTCATTTGGTTTGCATTGATCTTTGCTTAGGTGATAAATTTCCTCCAGACACAGAATAGACTTTGTGGTAAAATTCAGGAAGATGAACCACAGAATCACAGAATATTCAGAGTTGGAAGGGACACACAAGGACCATCAAATCCAACCCTTGACCCTGCACTGGACATCCCCAAGAATCACACACCCTGTGCCTGAAAGCATTTCCAGCACAAATTCACACTCATTTTTTTCAAATCCCAAACTGAAGAAACAGATGACTTTACCTCCAAAAGTTGTGCTTGGGGCTGACTATTTTCCATGCAAATGCTGCAGCCCTGTGGTTGCAAAACTAAGAACACATTTGACTTCACAGAGAAATTGCCAATTTAAGAAAAAATAAAGTGCATCTAAAAATGATACTTTATAGAATGTTAAGGGGTTGGGGTGGAGTTTAGAGGTGATCCAGTGCCAACCCCTGCTCTGGGCAGGGACACCTCCCACCAGAGCAGGTTCCTCAAGCATTTACCCACCCTTTGACCACTCCCAGTGTGGGGGCAGCCACAGCCTCCCTGGGCAACCTGGGCCAGTGTCTCACCACCCTCACAGGGAAAATCTTCCTAAAATCTAATCTAAATTTCCCTCTTTCAATTTATCCCCGTTACAATTTCTACCTCTTACTGTTCATACCCCTTGACGTGTTGCCACAGAAATGACTTAAGCTGTTACTGCTGAAACATTGGTTTTCATATTGAACATTCATTTGCACATAAATTCCAGAGCTGGAAGTGTTAAATTAATACTTTTAATGAATGTTAAATTAAAGCCATGTTCAATTCTTTGGAGGGAGGGGGGAAAGGCGTCATATTTTTGAGTGTGCAAACTTGAACTGAAGGAATCTTGTTCTCTTTCCCCAGTGGTGTGGACATGACTGCAATTCTCCTCAAGCTTGGTGTCAGTGACTCCTCCCTGCAGTCCAGGATGGCAGCTGGGACGAGCACCTTCGTGTTGGCATATGCTGTGCACAAGTTGTTTGCCCCAGTCAGGATCAGCATCACTGTGGTTTCTGTGCCCTTCCTCGTCCGCTACTGCCGCAAGATTGGGTTCTTCAAGCCTCCTGCCTCAAAGCCTTGAGGGTTCACTCCATTTCTAAGTGTTCTATATCCTTATTGCAGAGTTTCTTTAAGAGCCTTATCGGGTCCATGTTCATGCTGACCTCATCCTGCATTTCCCACTTGTTCTTTCAGGTAAATGTCACTGTGAAAAGTGTCATTCCTTATCCCCTTTCCCTTCTGCCACCTTTTCTTTGGAGAAACACCTGGTCAAATGGTACCTGGTTTCCACTGGAAGTGGCAGTATAAATGCAATCTGGTGACACACAGTTCTGGGGGTTTCTAATCAGCTTTCTGAGCCTTTTTTCTTGTCAAAAGAGTTGTAGCATTAGTTTATTGCTGAGTAGCTGGAAAACAAAGATTCTCTTTCCCCTAGAACAAACAGTATCTTACAAATACTTCTTTTAGTAAGAAGTACATTGGAATTTAGAAGTGGTAGGTGGGTGTTTCTGTTGTTAGAAAAGGCTTTGATTATGGCCTGTCCTGCAGTACAACACATACACTGAGCTAACTTTAGTGGGAGTTTCCATGTGATTAATTATCACAGTGATAATGGTTTCAGTCAGAACAAATGATGCTCTGTTCTGAAACTGCAGCTCCTTCTGGTGCTTCTGTAGCCCAAGATTTTACTGTTTGAAAAATGTGATTTATAGGCTAGGAACTGGCCTTACTAAAGTCATTTTTATTGGGGGGGGGTGCCTGTAAACTCAAAAGGAATCCTGAGCCTGCTGCAATCAGTGTAACCAGATTTACCTCCTATGTGAACACAGTCCACAGAGTCAAGTCTGGACTCACAAGCTGTGAGGTTTTAATGTCTTGAGATCTGGCTTTGTACTGGAAAGGCATTTTTTGATCTGAAAACCTAACAGATT
>NW_008661804.1:0-7690 GCF_000695815.1 Acanthisitta chloris | reverse complement strand
CGGAACTCAGGTCTGCACCTGAAGTCCTGACATTCCAATTCATAGCTCTGAGGAACAATCCCTGGGGTTGGACTGGGGAATGTGCCCAGTTAAAGGTGCTTTTCCTTTCCTTACTGGGACACTTCTATTAGAATGTAGTTACACACACGTATGTTCACACATCACCTCCCAGTTAACCTACACTGAACTCCAAAAAACTGAGTAGTCAGGGTAAGATGCTAAGGTTAGCCTCAGATTTAGGCTCAGGCCTGTGCTGCTGGGAGACAGTTTGAGCTAGATTTAGGGGTGTTTTGGACCTGTTCCTCCCTTCAGGTCTGCTCTTTTCACTGTGTCTTGGTGCTTAGACTTGCCTCAAGGCAGCTCTGACAAATCTGTTCCTAGAGGAACCTCATTAAAGTAAAAGAACAGGAAGTTACTCCAGTGATAACCTTATTTTTGGTGAAATTTAGTGAATCAAAAGGAATCATGGGGTTGGGATGAGAGTTTGCTGAGGGAGGAACAAAGACCTTTTTGTTACCTCCACTCAGCCACAACATCACATTGCACCTTAACTCCTTCCCCATGGAGAAAGCCTAACCCAGAGAGGCTGATTGGATGCACTGAGGCTCCTCCTGCACCAAGGATAAGGAAAGAATTCCAGACTAACTGTGAGGCAGCTTTGTTTTGTTTATGTAGAATCATTCCTGATAACTATGTTTTGGCCTAAACTTGATAAAGAAGCAGCTTTGACTATCCTCTCAGAATCATGTGTACAGCTAAAATTATGTAAAGCAAATGCACCTAAAAAGGTATTGAAAAATCACCAACACCAGAGTTTTCTTGCTGTAAAGAAACAGCTTCATTTCACTTAGGACCTGAATTCAGCTGACTTAAGGGAAATAGGGTTGTATAAACTACTGGCAATTTGTTTAGATGAAATTTTTTTTGCAAGTGATATTGTAAATTTGAGAATATATTTTCTAGAATCCTTGCTTGGAAAAAAAAATCATTTTTTTAAAGTTTTGTAAAATAGTCAAGATGATCTTATAAGTGAAAACACAATAAATTGCTCTCTTAGCTTCCTTGAAGTGTTTTACTGGAAAAAAGAATTGTCTGTATATTCTGTATTAACCAGGTGTTAATATCAGCCCCCGGTACATATTCCCTCTGATATTACTTTCCAGACCTCTCTCTCAGAAAAGCTTTCAGACTATGTTGTCTTTGAATAAATTCATGTAAGAAAAGGACAAAGAAGTCCAAGTCTCAATAATCCAACAAGGTAAGTAGCAACACATGTGGCACTTAACTTGTAACACTGAGCTGGGATCATGGGATGGGAATTGCTCACAGCAGCAACTGATTCCTTGCTAGGAATTAAACTTGCTCTGTGCCCACAGCTGAGGAGTTCAGACGGTAAAGGACAAGGACAAGCAGTGCCCCAAGGAACTTGAGCATTGTGGCTACAGTGTGACAAGTCTTTATTTTAAGAAGTGCTCACATTTAAAAACTAGAGACAACACCAGTAACTGACATCATTTTCAGAACACTTGAGAAATGCATTCACCTTGCTCACTTTCAGATTACACCACAGGTAGGATACCCTTAGCAGCCCAGGGAGAGAGGAGCAGGGATCTCCAGGATATTGCACTGTCCATAAAGCCAGAACAACTTCCTCTTGCTAGAACAACAAACCATTGCCAGGACAAACAGCATAGCAACCCTGAACAGCTTAATACTTACACCAAACCTGGCCCACATGTAACTGGATTTCAAGTATATTAAATATTCCACCAGCTCCAGCTAGAAGTCAAATCATTGCAGGTTGCAATTAGAGTGTTAAGAGGCAACCCAAGGATCTGCATTCCAATTGCCATTAGATTCCAAGATCTGCTTTTCGTATTGTAAGCATTAGAGTAGTCACAGTATGAGACTCCTTGTTGATCCCATGAGGTTACCTCTCTCAAAACTATGTTTTGGATGGGGCAGCAACATCACTCTTCCTGCTGCTGGGCATCTTTGTGGAGTTGGCTGTGATCCAGGGATGGAGAAGGACATCCTTGAGGGGCAGGCGATGGAATGGGTTATGCTTGAGAAGTTTGGAAATTAAGTCCCTGGCACCTTCTGTTACAAATGGAGGAAACTTGAATTCCACCTGAGGAAAAAGGACATGAAAAGTGATACAAAAGTTCTTTGGCAATGACCAAACTATAGAACTAAAGGGCTTTACCCTGCAAGGCACACCTAGAGAGAAAAGCTGTGTGAGCCTTGCAGGCTGAGCACCTTCTGCCTCTTGAGATGGGATTAAATAATTCCATCATAGTCCTGAATAAATTTCTCACTGCTTATAGAAATACTTGTATACTGTGGATATTTTCAGCATGCTTCAGACAAGCTTAGTTTGCTGGAACCTTCCTAAACTATGCAGCAGAAAGAGCTAATTTAGTATCACTTTGAATATTAAATATTCCTTTTAGGAATTAAAAAAACTGTGGAGGATTAGTTGCTTTATGTAGGACCTAGAAAGTCAGATGCAGGTAGAAACAGGGCAGAACTAAGGAAGCAAGGCAAGGTATCTTCAAGTCTCTCAAACGAGTCTACTGAATAAAGACAGTTTTAGGGATAGTTTTACACACATTATGCCTTGCTGCAGATCTAACACCTATCCTTCAAAATGCCCTTTTGCCAGATCTGCAAGGCAGCACAAATCAGTTAGCCCAACTAAGTGTTGGCACTTACCCTGGAAATAGCTCTGTAGGTTTCCTGGTCAAGGTATCTTCAAGTCTCTCAAACGAGTCTACTGAATAAAGACAGTTTTAGGGATAGTTTTACACACATTATGCCTTGCTGCAGATCTAACACCTATCCTTCAAAATGCCCTTTTGCCAGATCTGCAAGGCAGCACAAATCAGTTAGCCCAACTAAGTGTTGGCACTTACCCTGGAAATAGCTCTGTAGGTTTCCTGGTATGTTTCTGCTTCGTGGTTTCCCTCTACAAGGAATTCATAGCACAGGACTCCTAGGCTCCAGATATCCACCTTCTCATCATGTGTTCTCCCCTCAATCATTTCAGGGGGCAGATAGTCAAGTGTCCCACAGAGAGTTGTTCTCCTGAAGGAAAGACTAAGTTCAGCATTGTGGCAATTATAGGATCTGTTTCAAGAGCCTGATAAGAACCTTCCTTCACCCCACTTGCTGGTCATAGCATCATAGAATCAACCTGGCTGGAAAAGACCAGGCTAACAACATGCCCTGCTACACCAGTTGACTATTAAGACCTCTGGTGTAGTGCCCTAGTTCTTAAAGCATTTTTCCCCAGGGTCTTAAGAAGTTCACATATACTTCCACTCCACAACTGTGGTACAACTAACATTTTCACTCCAGAGGGATTTCACTGCCTAGGACAGAGGTTGAATTCTCACCTGGAAGATGGAGCATGCACAGACCATCCAAAGTCAGCAATTTTTAACTCCCCATTTGAGCCAAGCAGCAAGTTCTCTGGCTTGATGTCTCTGTGAATCACACTCTTGGAATGGCAGTAGGAGAGAGCATCTGCTAGTTCTGTGATGTACTGTGTTCAGAAAGAACAATGCTTAATGAAGCCCCTGTCACTTGAGTTTCTCTGGCTGCAGCACAGCCTTTTCTAGGCATAATTAGTAGTTTTAAGTTAAAGCATTCATTAAATCCTTGAAGTTTGGAGTGTTTGGCAGTACAGGCTGTGCCTGCAGTCACCAAGCACTTACAATATTAAGTAGTTCTGAACAGTTATATCAGTGCTGTGCAGTAATTTAGCCTCCCAACCTATTCCCTACTCCAAGGCCATAGGCAAACTACCAACTCAGTGTCACACAGAGCATGATCTATCTTAGAGACAACCCAGACACAAGAAATTATGTATAAGGAAGGTGGAACAACATACAGTAGCAGTTCTTTGCTCATCAAACTTGGTAAGCTTCTGGAGCTCCTTGAAGACTTCCCCACGAGGTGCATACTCCAGAATCAGGTAGACTCTTGTAACATCATGGAAGTAGCCATATAACCTGAGGATGTTGGGGTGCCTGCAAAGAGATTCAAATATGCTTCTGCACAAGGGATTTACCCAAAACCTTTAAATTTCCCTTTCCTGCCTCTTCTATTTCAACACCAGCACAGGAACTTCAACATCCTTCACCTCATAAAGTATCAAGAGCTTCATAGCACAGAGGTGTTCACCAAAGCATCAGCTTATGAGTCCCTACTAGCAAGCAGCTAGCTAAGAGTTTGGCTAATTCACATCTTCTGAGCATACCTTTCTACAGCAGCCTGGAAGAGTAATCACCACTGAAGGTGTCAATTCCTATGGGTTTGGTAATTTAAGCTTCAACACTTTGTCTGAAAACTCAATTTCTTCTCATTTCACAGTAAATAGAATACCAAAAACAAAGTTCAGACTTGAGAAATTGCACTTCCCCATGTAAATCCAACAGCAAAGGGGTTTTTTTAAGAAGATTTGAGTAGGTCACTTCATTGCAAGGAAGACAAAGGTAAATTGTGGTGCAGAAAGGCAAAAATCCTAACTAGCAATTCCAAGGTGTCATGTAGTTCAAGAGAAACTTCTTTCCATGTGTTTAAAGAGAAGCTTCTCTTTTCTTCAAAGAAAAATCTCAGCATAAATAAACCTTATCCTAAGCAAGGTCACTGCAAACAGAGTAATTGGTCACCAAACCTTACCTGAGGTGAGACTGTATTTCCACCTCTCTCCGCAGCTGATGTTCCACCCCAGCTTCCTCCAGCTGTGTTTTGAACAGCACTTTCAGTGCCAGGATAAACTTGCTCTGTTTCTCACGTGCCAGGTACACATTCCCAAATTTTCCTTTCCCCAGGGGACGCCCAATCTCAAAGTCATCAAGAGACCATTGCCTTCTGCAAGAGGAAAGAGAAAGTTGGTTATGTGAGCTTTGACTCCTATACTGACAGTCTGTAATATTCTGGTCAAGAGTTAGTGATCTAAACTAGATTTTTGTCTTTAAGAGAACACCAAGAGAATAAAACAGGCATTGAGACTTTTCAAAAAGAAGCTTTGAAAGCTGTTCTCTTCCTTCCTAAAGCTTATGCAGGCACTAACACCAACCACACTACTACAAAATCAAGGCCGTGCATACCAAGCTGAGCTCCTTTGGATACACTGCACAGACACATCACTAGGGGATGGCAGAACTATTTGCAATAGCCATAAACAACTCCAATGCCATCCTGAGTTAGGCTCCAGCTCTTGCCCAGAGGGAAGAGGCCTTGTTTGCATAGATTCATAAATTAAGGGGTTGGAATGGAGCTTAGAGATCATCCAGTCCCAACCCCCTGCCCTGGGCAGGGACACCTCCCACCAGAGCAGGTAGCTCAAGGCTTCATCCAACCTGGCTTGGAACACAAAGTGTACACTTTCAAAGGTACATCTGGTGCCTGTGGCAGAAGCTATCAGTGTTCTCTCGTGCAAAGAGCTCAAAGTTTTCTTCAGATTGCAGGAAATCCCTGTTCCTGAGAATTATCAGGTCCAGGGAAGCTTTCCTAGTGTCTGCAAAGTCCAGAGGTCACCAGATTCCACAATCAAGGAATTCCAGTAACCTTCAGTTTAGCTGCAGATCAGATGCAGCATGAAGTGCTAGAAATTAAAAATAGGTCTAATCCAGCAGGGCTCAGTTAGCTACATTTAGGCATAAAACTTACTTTTTAGTCTCTTCAGTTTTCTTTTTGGCTGCATCGTCACTTTTCTGTTTAGAAGTGGTTTCTGCTTCAGGATTCTTTGCTATGGTACAGAGAAGTAATAATCAATTTACAAACCAGATTCACAAACACAACACAAATCTACACAGGAGCAAATCCAACCCCTGTGCACCACCTGAAACAGCTCTTAGAACACACCCAAAGGCATTTTAAGCCACTTGGCATGACTTACTGTTGGGAAAGAAACATTGTACTGTCAAAATGGAATTTTAAAGGTTTTAAGATGACAACCATGAAGCTTCCCAATGAAGAGAGCATTTTTGTGTGCCAGAGATGGACACAAATCCTGGAAACCCTGTGAGGTCTGAATGGCATTAACTCACAGGTGGCTGCTGAGCACCTGGAAGGTTGTTAACACACCTATTGGCACTGAATGGTAAATTTGGAGCTAAATTTTACAGGGACAGTGCAGTGACATCTAAGGTGAAGCATATGCTGCTCTTCTATATAACCAGGAGATTTTCTACAGGACTGTCCCCTGCAGCTTTAGGCTTCCTGCACTGCTCTCTGCTCCATAAGAGTATCCCAAGTGTTACAGCTGTGTGAACACATCATCCTCACAATTAGCAGGTCCTGGAGCCTGTTGAGGTTTTTCACTGGTCTTGCTTGGAACTTGAGGCCTCACAGTAGCTTGAAGTGGCAGTTTGGTTCGGAGCTGCTGTGCTGGCTGATTGTGGGACGGTTTTTTGTTTGATAGCACAGGTTTTTGGGATTGCACAGGAACTCTCTGCACAAAGTTTGCAGGGCACAGAACACGTTGGGCTTGAGCTCCAGTGGTCAGTAAACGGCTCTGGGCTGAGTACTGGGACACAGGGACACGTTTTGGGCCATCCCCAATGGGGTTAGGAACCTACAAAGAGAAAAGAGGATGTGATAGTTGTAGAACAGTTTAACCTTGCCACACACATCTGAAGAACACCAGGCACTGTTCTTTCCAAGAGAAGACTGATAAAAGATAAAGTTACTATAGTTTGAAACCTGTAGCTCATTGTGATCAGGAGAAATGCACCCACCACCCCCACTAAAAACTGAAGGAATAATTGCCAATCCCAGAACGAACCACACACACTATAGACTAACTGCATACCCCACAAACTCAGACACCCAGAAACCCCTGACTCAGTGAAACAAACTGCTCAGCATAACAGACAATCTGTCTTGCAGCCATTCACCTTAGCAGCTCGGCCAGGGTACACAGGATGGTTCTCCTTCGTGTTCCTCTCCATAGTGCCCACGGCAGTCACACACACCTCAGCCTGCAGGGTGAGGAACAGGGATCAGCTCCACACCTTGGATCTTCTAGCCAATACTCCCCACAAACCCCGTTGGAACGTAGGGAACAGTCACTATGTACTCCAGGGCATCTGGGGCAGAGAACCACCGGGTGGGCAGGGAGCCCAGGGCAAGCAGGGACCCTCCAGAAGGAAAAGCACCCTCAAGTACCATAAGGAATCCCCAATACCATAAGGAATACCTAATTGCCCCAAGAGACTCTCTATAAACACCAGGGCCCCCCAGGACCATAAGGGATACCCAACTGCTCTAAGAGACTCCCCACAAATACCAGGGGGCCCCAATACCATAAGGGACGCCCAACTGCCCCAAGAGACTCCTCGCAAAGGTAAGAGGCCCCCCCCAATACCATAAGGAATAGCCAATTCGCCCACGAGACTCCCTGCATAGGCCAAGGCCCCCCCAGGACCATAAGGGATGCTCAAATATCCCAAGAGACTCCCCGCAAAGGCCAAGGGGCCCAAATACCACAAATGACACCCAGCTGCCCTAATAGACTCCCCACAAACTCCAGGGCCCCCCTAGTTCCGTAAGGGTCTCCCGAGGCCCAGCAGGCCCCATCCCCTCACACCACTCACCCTCGCGCCCCTCCCGATCCCTAGCGACTGTTAGGATTCAAACGAACGCGCCTTAAATACCCATCCCGCGGCCGCCGCGCCAT
>NW_008661803.1:11279-11684 GCF_000695815.1 Acanthisitta chloris | reverse complement strand
GCTTGCCGCCCTCCCGGTGCCCCATCACCCATTTGGGGTGCACCCACCTCGCTGCCGCCCAGGATCCTCAAGCCTGGCGTGGAGGGGGATGCTGGGGAAGGGCAGCCCGTCCTGCCGCCGCAGCCCTCCCTCCCCACGTGGCCTGGCGAGCTCCCGGCTGGAGCCCAAGCCCTGCATCGATCCGCGCTGCATCTTAAATCCCGCAGCAGCTGAAGCAAGCGGTTTTCAGCGCCAGGGCGGGGGGGGGGTTTCTCCGTGGGCGAGCCGGCTCTGGCACCAGAGTGAGACACCAGGGCTGCTTCCGCAGCCAGTACCGCGGCGGTTGGCGCGAGGGCCTTGCCCCCATCAGCGTTTTAATGGCCATGTGTGAGCCGGGTCTGTGGGAAAGGGTCCTGGGCTGTCGCA
>NW_008661803.1:3192-11224 GCF_000695815.1 Acanthisitta chloris | reverse complement strand
GCAGTAGTGGGGAGTGCAGGGATGCCCCTCGCTCTGCTGCATCACCCCTGGGCAGGAGCCAGGGTTGCAGAGGAGCTCTCCCACACATGGCCACATCCCTGGCCGGACTCCGGAGAGGAGACTGCCGGGACAGCCCGGGTGGAGGGATGGGGTAGGCGAGGGGCCTCCTCCCAGGGCCGCCCTCCCCCAGCTGCCGCCGGGGTGGGGACGCGGGTTCCTGCTCCACTAAGCCCTGCAGCTTTTCTCCTCTAAAGCCTGATTACTTGGCGGTGCCTGTGTGTGCGTGCGTGCTCGGGAGGGAGGAGGAGGAGGAATTTCACAACAACAAGTGTTTGCAGCCACACTGAGCCCAGCTGCCCCGGAGTCGCCCCGGGGACATCAGCACAGCGTCCGCTCCCGGAGAGCTCTTGCTGTCACCGCTGAGCCCCTGGCTCCACCAGAGCTGCGGGGCGTGTGGGGGCATGGCAGGAGGTCAGCACTGGGCCTTGGCGGTGGATGCTGTGGCTCCCTGTGTGTTTGAAGGGGAATGCTGCAGCTCCTTGTGGAGCTTGGAGGTGGATGCTGCATCTTCCTATTTGGTTTGGAGATGGACACTGCAGCCCTTGGTGGGGCTTGGAGGAGAACACCATGGATGCCCGTGGGGTTTGGAGGTGGCTGTTGCAGCTCTTGGGTGGGTTTGGAGGTTGTCCATGGGGTTTGGAGGTGGACACCAGGGCTTCCCATGGGGTGTGGAGTTGGACGCCATGGATGCCCATGGGGTGTGGAGATGGACACCATGGGGTGTGGAGAGATGGACACCATGGCTGCCCATGGGATTTGGAGGTGGACACTGAAAGGGCCTCAGAGTTGGATGCTGCAGTTCCCCTTGGGACTTGGAGGTGGACACTGCAGCTCTTGGTGTGGTTTGGAGGAGAGTGCTGTGCATCCCTGCATGGCTTGGAGATGGATGCTGCCGCTCTCCATGTGGCTTCCTTCCCCTGCCCAGTGCTGGTCTGGGGTCAATGATTCAAGAGGAGGAGGAGGGGAAGGGTGAGGGGTGCAGTGTAGCCTGAGTGGCATGAGCAGCATCACTGTGGTCCTTGGGAGCCAGGATGCTGCCTCCATGGCAGCTGGTTGGGGGGACATGGGCAGTCTCAGTGGGAAGCAGGCGCCCCTTGCATGAGCTCCAGCTACTGGCTCAAGAGCATCCCGCCGGCGCCTACGGTCCCATCCGGCGTGGGGCCGCACGCCGCTGGAGCGGAGCAGGAGATGAGCCCCGTGACTTCCCTGGGACTGCTGTCCTGGGGGAGGAGAGCTGGGCACAGAGAGTCTTTAAGCATCGGAGTGCCATTGCTACCAGGCCAGGACTTCCCCTGTGACCCCCCACTTCTGTCTGGATGGCGACCCTTTTAGAGAGCAGCGGAACGGATCTCCACCGAGGTCCGTTCCCTGGAGTTCCTTTGTTCACGGCGCTGAGACTTTCGTGGCAGGGGGAGGAAGAGCTGCTTTGAAAAGCCTGTTGGCTCTTGCCAGCACTAACTCTCTTTTCTTTTCTCCTTCCAGAGCCGCGTGGTGTGTCCCAGAGCTGCAGAGTATGTCTGTGCACTGAGAGCGCCCTGAGTCCTCCGCAGCCGGTGCGGGAGGAGACGCCCCATTGATGCGCGTTCCCACCTGAGCGTTCCTGGCGGCTGGCGGGCTGGTGCTACCAGAAGGGCTTTGGGCGTCTTTCACTTTGGCTTTGGGGGTGGGTTTTCTCCTTCCAGAGCCGCGTGGTGTGTCCCAGAGCTGCAGAGTATGTCTGTGCACTGAGAGCGCCCTGAGTCCTCCGCAGCCGGTGCGGGAGGAGACGCCCCATTGATGCGCGTTCCCACCTGAGCGTTCCTGGCGGCTGGCGGGCTGGTGCTACCAGAAGGGCTTTGGGCGTCTTTCACTTTGGCTTTGGGGGTGGGTTTTTGGGGTTGGGTTGGGGTTTTTTTTTTTTGGTTTTTCGTCTTTTTTTTTTTTTTTTTTTTTTTTTTTTAAATTTTGGTGTGCTTTTTTTGGTCCGCTGGTTTTGCTGTTGTGCTCCGGGCACCATGTCAAATTCGGGCTCCCATCAAGACACTGGGAACAAGCCAGAGACGGAAAAAAATAACCAAGATGACTCTCAACCCCCTGTCAACTCCGAGAGGAGGAACAAAAGTGGAATAATAAGTGAACCTTTGAACAAAAGTCTTAAGAAGTCCCGTCCACTCTCCCACTATTCCACCTTTGGTAGCAGCAGCTCGGTAAGCGAACATTCAGAGAAAGGCAACCCCTTAGCTAATGGCAACGATGCGACTGTGGATAAAAGTCATTCTACCTCAAAGCACAAAAACATCTCTAGTATGCTGAGCAAATTAGACCGGGTGTCGGAGCTCTCCGCAGAAGGACAGACCGCCCTCCAACAGTTTGCTCAGTCGACAGAAATGCTCAAAAGAGTGGTACAGGAGCATCTTCCTCTAGCAGGCGACCACGGGACTGGTATCTCTGACATGGAGGCAGTCTCAGCTGCAGAGACAATGAACGGCCCCTCTGATTTTCCTTACCTGGGGGCTTTTCCCATCAACCCAGGCCTTTTCATTATGACCCCTGCCGGCGTGTTTCTGGCAGAGAGCGCGCTCCATATGGCTGGGGTGGCGGTATGCAGAATGAGTTGGCATCTGCCATCAATTCGGGGAAAAAGAAACGGAAAAGATGCGGCATGTGCCCGCCCTGCCGAAGACGGATAAACTGCGAGCAGTGCAGCAGTTGTAGGAATCGCAAAACTGGCCACCAGATTTGCAAATTCCGAAAATGTGAAGAACTCAAAAAGAAGCCTTCTGCAGCACTGGAGGTAACCAGCCCCTCTCAGGCACCCTAACCCCTTCTCGGGCTGCGCTCCTGGGTTTGGATCTTGCCCTAGATAATAAAACACCTGGTACTTCTTGCTTTTTTTTATTTTCCCCTTTTCCATTAACAGCTCTTGCCCGGAGATGTGTGCTCTGCCCAATGCCTCCAGTACCTGCCCTCCTTTACATACTGGATTGTTGTGGGGAGGAGGGCTGAGGTCTCTCCCTGGGGTCCGTGGGCACACTGGGCTCAACTCTCCCCTCTACAGGCTTTGGGTAGCAGCAGGGCTCTGCTGGGGTTTTAATGATGGCATCCCTTGTCCTGACCAGCTGGCAGCTCCCTGAGGTGGGGAGCAGCATCTAACCCCAGAGGATGAGGAGGCTAGGAGTGACCTTTTGGGGTAGAGCTTGGGGTAATTGGTGATGGTGAAACCCATGGCCATGGTGCAGCTGGAGCCCAGCCCCTCAGCTCACTCTGCTCTGAGCAGGAGCACAGCAGTCCCTGGCTTTGGGGGTGAACAGCTGCAGCATTCACTGGGCAGCATCTCCCATGATGTGGCTGTGCTGTGTCTCCATGGGCCAGCATCTATCTGGGGTAGTCAGGATGAGTCCTTAAGGCACCAGCTGGATTTTCCAGTGGCAGTGGCACAGCAGTCCCCACCAGCAGTGTGTATGCTTCCAGCACCTGATGGAGCTGGGAACACCCCTGCTCCTTCTGGGGATGCCCACGTGCCCTGGTGTCAGGCTCTAGGGTGGTGGTCAGGTTGTCAGTGCTCACCATGGCCCACCTCTGGATGTTGCCGTTGGCTTTGGAGGAGAGCCACTGGATTGGGGTGTCACCTTGCCAAATGCACTGGGCAGGTGTGACATTCATGTGGGGACACAGGACAAGTCCAGTGACTTGTGTCATTGTATGGATCTGAAATTCAACCAGAGCCATGGGCAGCTGCTGGTAGCTTGGGATGGTGTGGTGTGGGTGAGGCCTGGGTGGCAGCAGTGCAGGGATGTCCCATGGACACACTGCTCTGGCAGAGCCTGACTCTTGCTGGTGCTCTCGGTCTGTAGCGTCCCTGATATGTTGTGCTTAAGCCAGGTTTGATTTTCCTGTGAGCTGATCCCACCATCATCTGTGCTGGATGCTTCTTCCTTCCTCTGAGTGCATCCCCAGAGCTGGCAGAGGCTAAAAAGTCACCTGGACATCAGTTGTATCATTCATTCTGGCACGAGGGCATTGCTCATCCCAATGCAACCAAAACCTGCTGTTCCCTTAGCCACGTTCTACGTTTTTCAATTAGCATCAGCTCTGAATGAATAGTGAAGGGGAAAAAAAAATCTATTTGGGCGGTGGGGATGAGGAGAGAGGGACTGTGTCTTTCAAAAACCGCTGTATTGCTAAATTATATTCTTGTTCTAATTTGCTGAGTCAGTGATCTGGAAAAAGGGAGAAAGGGAAAAAAAAAAAAGTTCATTTCTTCCAAAGAGTCCTAGAGCGGGTCAATAGACTCAGAGCTCGCAGCAGCTGGAGGAATGACTCCCTTCTCCCAGTGCTGAGCTGGGTCTGAGGGTGATAAATAGCACCAGGAGCCCATGGAATGGTCACCCTTGTGATTGGTTTCTCCATCTCATAACTGGCTGAGAAATGGGGGCCACTGGAATAGGGCTCTTCATGTGGCAGAGTTGGACCCCACCAGAGATGAATTCCCATCCTTCATGGGCATGACCAGGTGTGTTGAGGCTCAAGAGAGATGTGCTGATGGGGATGGAGGACTTGGCAGATGTGAGTCGCTCCAGGGCATCACCATCCCTTTTCATGCCAGATCCTTTCCTCTCTAAGGATATCCACTTGTGCCATGTGTTGACCTAGGTAGGGTTGAACACGATGTGGCTGGAACAGGGATGCCATGACCCCAGCTGATGTCCTGAGGTCACCTGGGTCAACCTGGCCTGTTAAACCTAAGCCTGTGTCAACCAGCCGTGGTTATATGTTGTGTTGGGACAGTCATAGGATAGCCACCAGCACCTGCCTTGTGGTGGACACCCATCTGGAGGGGGTCAGGATGCAGAGTTCCATGGACTGCTGGTCCAGCTGGGGTGGCATCTGTGATGCCACCCTTTATATGGGGCTGAAGCATTCACAGGGCCTTGTGAAGCATCATCCCCCTCTGCAGGGAGCAGTGCCATTGCCTGGGAGAAGAACAATGATTGTCCTGTCAGTGCTGTGTGTCCAGAGGAACATCCTCGGAGAGCTCGGACAGGGGCCGCAGCTGTGATTAAACGTTGATCTAAAATCTAGCAGTAAAAAAAAATAGAATTAAACCTTTATGACAGCATAAAAAACGGGCTAAATCCCTCAGCTGCTGTTAAGCTTTATCTGCACATCTACAGAGCCCAAATAACCGGTTGCTGCTGGTGTCCCACTGTGGTAGTGGCTGCCTGGGGCTCTAAGACTGGTGAGGCAGGTTGGATGCTTGGAGCAGGCAGCAGCAGGTCCCTGCACTGACCAGGCTCCTCTGGGCTCTGCCAGCCCCAGCAACCCTGGCTAATGCCATGGCAGCTGTTAGCTGGCTGTGGACAGGTCACCCTGGGTTTGTCTGTAAAGCTGTAGGTCACATGAAGGCCATGAATAGTGGGGATTTGACTCAACAGAGCTGTTCTCCATCCAGAGAAGCTGTGGTGAAATGCCTTGGTGCCCCAGCTAGCATCATTGAGGGTCACTGCTACCCTCATGTCAGCCTCACAAAGTGACTCTCACCACAGAGGACAAGGAGTGAGGGTTTTAAACTGACAGAGGGTAGATTTAGTTAGAAATATTTAGATAGAACTGTTTATGGTGAGGGTGGTGAGACACTGGCACAGGTTGCCCAGAGAAGCTGTGGCTGCCCCATCCCTGCAACTGTTCTATGCCAGGTTGGACAGGGCTTGGAGCGACCTAGTCTAGTGGAAGGTGGCCCTGCCCATGGCAGGGAGTAGAACAAGATGAGCTTT
This sequence comes from Acanthisitta chloris, assembly GCF_000695815.1. NCBI lineage: Eukaryota > Metazoa > Chordata > Aves > Passeriformes > Acanthisittidae > Acanthisitta > Acanthisitta chloris. The sequence goes on along the minus strand of NW_008661803.1, from coordinate 5,411 downwards.
AAGTTCCCTTCCAACCCAAACCAGTCTGTGAGGTCATGATTGTGGGGATGAGGGGGATCCATCCTGGGCGTCCACATCAGAGCTGGTTGTCCCTCTTCCTTTAATAATGAAAGAGCAGAGGTGTTTGTCAGACATCTCCTTCCAGACCCATGACGAGCCCCCTCTCCCCTCATTGTGCTCTCCTGGGATGATGGATCTGGGTAGGTGAACCTTGCTGGAGAGTCCACCATGCCCTGCCTTGCCTTTTCTGCATCCAGTGCCTTGAGTGGGATCCAGCATGGGCAGTGTGCTGTCCTGCGTTGTTGGGCAGAGGCACTTGTGCCTTCCCCAGATGCCTGATTACATCACAGAGCTTTGGGTAAGGGGCGATGCCTGCAGCTTGTGACTGCCTCAGCTCAGTTTGCCCAGAGGACCCACCATGGGCTGGGAGCAGGAGCAGATGTGATCTGTCAGCAGGCTAGTGGGCACCACCAGCTCTTGCCCATTCTGGCCCTTTGTTCCCTTCCCCTTGCTCAAGCCCCATGTTTGGGTGTGGTACCTGTGGAAGTGAGCACGTTGGGGTCCCTCCTGCAGGGATGGGGGAGCACTGCCTTGCTTGCTCATTGAGGCCTGGAGAGTGTCTTGGTCCAAGAGAAGGACCTGATGAGAGCTGGCTGACTCCTGTATGGGGTTAAGGATCAGAATGTGGCATGGGTTTGACTCTTGGGACAACACAGGAGGTGTCCTAGCCCTCTATGCAGCTTCAACACTGTGCGTCCCATTGCCTCATGGCAGAGGGAATGCTGCCCTGCAGCCTGTGGTCTGTTTCCTGTTGGTGTCCCTTGCTTGTTTGGAGATGTGGGAACTGGAGGGTCATCTGATGTGATTGTGCAGTCCTCCTGGTGATCGCGTGGCTGGCTAGCATGGCTTGGCCTTGACTGGGGGCTGTTGTCATTGAGAGATGTTGTGGTCCTGGCATACTCCACCCATGTTTTCATGAACATGGCACAGGCTTCCGACCGCATCCAGCTGGGAAATGACCCAGGTTCTCCTTGCAGAGGACCACAGAGCCATTGGGGCATTGCTCCACACCACCTTTCCTGGAGGTGGCTACAAAGAGGTCTTGTCTGTTGTTAGGCACTTTGTTGAGTGTGAGGTTGAGCCTGGTGGGACTCATCTCTCTTCCCTGTGAGGTGCCAGGAGGTGCCCAGTGGTGCCTGGGGCTGCTCTGTTGGGGACAAGGTTGTTCATTGAGGCTGGGTGGCAGCAATATCCCAAGCAGCTCCCGGGTGTGGTGTTCCCAAGCCCATCCAGCTCACATCCTGCCTCATTTTCCACCTAAATGCACTCCTAAACCTATCTGTTGGTTGGGCTCCTGTCCTCTGGGTGTCCTTCTGTCCATCCATGGCAGGGACAGTGGGGGCTGGCAGCAAGAAGGTTGCTGTGCTGTGCTGGGTCATGCTGACTCCCTGTGTCCAGGCCATTGTGCTCCTCTCCATTGGCCAGAGGAGAAGTCAGGGGCTGTGCCATTGTGCCCCACACGGAGACTTGGGTACATAGGAACAATGGCTGAGCTGCTGTGTAGGTGTCCTGACAGGGAGGGGACCAGCAGTGGAGGTACCCCTGTCTCCCTCTGGCTGGCATCCTGGGTTGGAAACCTTGGGATGCACAGCTGCACTGCAGGATGCTGAGCCTGGGCTGGATCTGTCCCGAGGCTGCTGTCCGGGGGTGTCGGTTCAGGGGTGAGGGGAGGGTGCCCAACCTTGGTGCCGCGTGGCTGTGCCGGACCCGACCTAACGCCTTGTCTCTTCTTCTGTCCCCCCTCCCTGTCTCTCTTCCTTTCCAGAAGGTGATGCTTCCTACAGGAGCCGCGTTCAGATGGTTCCAGTAGGAACGGGAATCCCAAAGCTCTGTCATCCAAGTGCAATGTCACTGCTTGCTTGTGTTGTCTCAGGCAAGGGATTTTTGGCTGAAATGAATGGATGCACCTGTGTCTCTTTAGAACCAAAAATATTTTCTCGCAAATCTCATTCCTGTTTTTATAATTTTTTTCTTTTTTTTTCTTTTTTTTTTGCGTTCATTTTAACATCTTCGAGTCCTAGTCAGACATTTAACTGCTTTTCAAATAAAAGACAAAAAATAATTAAAAGAAAAAAACAATGGATCTGTAAAGTACCAAGACTTAATAGACAGAGTATGGACAATCAGTTTCTTTCTGTGTTTTGGTGTTGATGTTGTTT
>NW_008661803.1:0-3141 GCF_000695815.1 Acanthisitta chloris | reverse complement strand
GGAATGTAAATTTACAGTAACCTTTTAAAATCTAGTTACTAATAAGCACTACTGTAATTTAGCACAGTTGTTTAATTGCACCCTCATTTATACTTTTTATTTGATTCTTTCCCATCATACAATAGAGTGGATAGTTTCTAGAATGCCTCAACTTCATGTTTATAAATGAGAATATGTTTAAAGCGATGTAGTATCCCTTCTCCTCGCCATTCACCTCTGGAAGTTTAACCCGCACGAGGGTCGGTATAAAAGGTGGAAGAAAACAATTGCTACACACAACTGGCGGAATTCAAAAAAAGGAAAAAAAAGAGTTAAAAAAGGCAAAAAAAAAAAAGGTCATTGTTAGTTTATTAATATAGAACAAGAAACGCTGCGTACAGAAAATCCTCCTATTTGCAACGGTTTACTCCTAGAAGTAATTTTTGTAAACTTATGGAAGTTAAAATCAAAATAAAGCCAATATTGCAGGACCTGTGCTGAAGCAGTTACGCAAAGTGATATTTCTCTTCTGTTCACCCCCAGTCTCTCCAGCTCTCTCCATCATTAAATTGAAATGCTGTTTGTAATGTTTTAGCGATCCAGGCTGTTTTTGTGAATAAAATGAATGCATGTTTTGTGTCATGATTTCCAGCTTGGTTATTTCTCTCCCACCCCTCTGTCCAACCCTCCAGGCCCCACAATGGCCATGGTGGCTGGGGTCCCCCTGCCTTCTCCTGCCCACGTGCTGACGATGCTGGAGTGTGGTGGGACGGTGTGATGAGCTGAGCTGGAGTAAATCCCCATGGTTAATCCCAGCAGTGGCTGGGCTAAGCCAGCCCCGGCTCCTCCCGGAGATATTTCCCAGCTTGACCTGCCTGGAGTTTTACAGGTTAGCACCATTTGTTTTGGTAAAATAATATGAGTGTGGCACAGAGAACTGTGGTCAGGTGAGGCTTGTTTTGTTGGGACAAGTCTAAAATGATCTCCCAAAGGTGTGTGGGCTCTGGATGGCTTTCCAGCCTGGCCGCATGCCAGCGCTGGGTCAGCAGGAGCTGTCTGGGATGGAGGGTATTTTGATGGGCCCACCCATGGACAAGCCATCAGGGTTGCTGTCAGTGCTTGGGGTGCTGTGCTCAGCATTGCACTGTGCAGGTGAGCTGGGTACCTCCTTCCAGCCCCCAGAAAGGTCTCGAGTGCTGTCACAGCCTGGGAAGAGGCAGATCTGGCTGGACCCGGCAGTGCTGGCTCTGCCTTGCTGGGAGGAGGTAGCAAGAGCCTTTGTCCCCAGCTCCAGCCAGTGTTTGGGCCAGCATCTGTTGACCAGATGTGCACCCGGAGGAGGGGGGCGATGGCAGTGCGTGGGCTCTGTCCTTGCCTGGCAGCGACCTGATGGGATGGAGCAGAAAGTCCTTGGGGAAAACTGCCCCAAATGCCCTCTCCAGCAGCATTCTGCCCAGCTGTCCCAGCTGCTCCAAGTGGTTTGGAGCCCAGACCCAGGCATCCCAGTCACACCAGTGGCTGAGCCCAGGGGTGCCTGTGGGAACCATTGGAGCACACAGTGACAAAGCTGGGCCAGTGTGGTGAGGGACAAAGCTTAAGGCCTGAGGGGACAGATTGACCCTGCTTGTGCCCCAGGAGGGCTCTGGTGCATGGCATTACTGGGATGGCACTGGCAAGGGGCTGTGGGGAGCTGGTTCCCAGTTCATGCTGCTCAGGCAACAGCCGAAATCACTTAGCAGGAACGAAAAAGGAGTATGGCTGTTTCTTTTATGACTGTGGCTAAGGGCTGGGGCTGTGTGAAGGCACAGTCCTGGCACCCGGGGAGAGCCAGCCCCTACCTCATGCTGGGACAGTCCTAGGGAGCAGCACACAGAGCCCTCTCCCCAGCCCTGATCTGCTGGAGCTGCATGGGGGAGTGTTCCTTCATCCCACCCACAGCCAGGGCTGAGGACTGCTGGGAATGTCACCCTGGTCTGGCCATGTTACCCGCAACAGGGCTGTGCTTGGGGCTGCTATTGGCATGGAGCAGTGCTTGGGAAAATGCCATGGGGGCATAGCAAACTCCGCTGTGCCACACTGGCAGGAAGCATGGGTGTTAGCAGGAGAGATGGGCACTGGCAGGGAACAGGAGCTATAGCAGGGCATGTCCTGCTGGCAGAGAGGACATGGACATTAACAAGGGACAGAGGGAGCAGGGATTTCCCCTGGGTAATGGGGATGGGTAAACAGATTTGAGAGAAAGGATGGAGATGGAGAGAGGTAGGATTCAAACCCTGCCTGATGGGGAGGTGGGATATGGGGAGATAGGGTGCTGGATGCCCTCCACCCCACTTGCAGCTCAACCCCATGCTGGGTGTTGTGTGTAGGTGGACATCCCAGGTGTGTGTGTAGGTGTACAGTCCTGTGCTGGCCTGGAGCCTTGACTAACGAGCTCCTGCCCAGGCAGGACCTCAGGCATACCCCAAGGGTGAACCCATCCTCTCCTCCGTGTTCAACCACTGTCAGGCACAGCCCCTGTGCCAGGCTGTCTCCACTGCTGCTGGTGGGAAAGTGGCACCCAGGGTTGCTGTCCCCAGGGTGCCCACTGGCAGCCAGGTGACACAGGGTGCATGGGATGATGATAACGAGCTCAGCACAGCACTGCAGGACAACCCTGGGCGCTACCACAAGGGCTGGCCTTGAGTCGCTCTTAATTAACATCCTCATTAAACAGAGTTAGCAGAAGAGCAACCAAACCTGCCTGTGGCCCTAGGGCGTGCTGTCGCAGAGGGCACAGCCATGTCCCAATCCCTGCTTGGCCTTGGTGGCGTGGGAAGGTGCCAGCAAGCAATGCCAGGTGAGGTCGGACCCTGGTGTGGGACTGGTCCAGCACTGATGTCAGGGATGGTTTCCATGCGGAGCAGCCTGGCTTGGAGAGGATGGATTCTGCAGCACCGGGTCTGGGGTGAGCTGCACCAGGAGCTGGAACCTCTGTGCTGCTGCCAGACACGTCCCATCCTGGTACAGGGGCACCCCAGCACCCCGTGGGGTGCGGGATATGGCTGCAGGGTGTCACCCATCCCTCTCCACGGCGGGACCCACCGCGTCCCCTGCGCTGGGTCTCAGCCCGGCGCTGTGGGCTGGCGACTGCCTCGTCCTGCCGTCCCCGGGGCTGCAATTAGC
>NW_008661802.1:5030-8192 GCF_000695815.1 Acanthisitta chloris | reverse complement strand
AGCAGAAGGGAGGGATGGGGAGCAGGAGAGTTCCCTGAGCCCAGACTTGTCCGGCAGTGACACTGTGGGTGTGAGGGAAGGCACAGGGAGAGGGAGGAGGAGGAGGGAGAGGGGAACGTGCTGCCATGGGATGCTGGGGAACACCAGGAGCCTGGGAAGACACCTGTGCTTCCCTCCAGCTCCAAGGCTTCTGCCCTTTCCCACAGGAAGCAGCAGCTTTGGGATGAGGATGAGGTGGGGCTGCACTGGCACATCCCGGGAAAAGACCCTCCAAGCCCTTCCAGAGGCTGGAGATTTCACATTCCTATTGAAAATCAAGTTTTCCATGAACTCTTCCAGGCCAGATTGGGATCTATTCCAACCTCGAGTGCTGCAAAAGGCACTGGAGAAGGTAAGAGGGAGAGGAATTCTGAGGGAGAGCAAATGAAGTGAAGGGGCTGGAGGTGATGGATCTGCTCCACTTGGACACAGCAGGAACACACAGGAAAAGAGAGAATTCGGGAAGAAAATCCCACTCAGGAGCACAAGTCCTTCCAAACAACATCTCCCTCTCCACAGTCACAGCAAACAGCATTTCTCAAGGACAAAGCCTCCCCCAAGGGGAGGGAACTCCAGGGAGATGCCTGGAACATCCACCTGGACCATCCACCTGGACCATCCCACCAATCCCTTCTCCTTCCCTCTGCCAACATCTCCCCCTCATCACCTCCTCAGCTTCCCTGGTGGCCCAAGCTCCCCATCCAGGCTGCAGGAGGTGTTTGGAAAAGCTGCAGGCAGGGGAGATATCCAGGGGGAAGATTCCTCCTTGGAACGCTGCTCTAAGCTCATGGAAAGCCAAACAATGAAGGGAATTGTTTTCCCTGCCTCGTTTGCTGGTTTGGACACACAGAGACTTTCTGCTGCTCCACTGAGTCCTGTTCTCCCCCCGGAGCTCACGGAGCACAGCTGATCCAGGGAAAACACACCCTCGTTAACTGGGATTAAGGCAAAACTCCTCTGGAATGAGGAGTGGGGAAAATTCCCTTGTCCCAGCACGGAGAGTCGGGACCTTTCCACGGAAGGGACATGTTGGCAGTGCCCTGGGACACCCACAGAGCTCCTGGCACGTGTTTTCCAGCACGTGTTTGTTCCCTCCCAGCACACTCAGAGTCCTCAAATCCCACTCTGGAGATGGATCCCAGATCCAGACTGAGCTGGACACAGATCCCAACTCCAACCTTGATCCAGACACAGATCCCAAATGCATCTAGATCCCCCAGGGCCGGGGCCATGCTCCTGAGGGGATGGAAAACCTTGGGAAGGGGTGGTGGGAACGGTGTCCTGGAATCCAAGGCCTTACCTTCTTGGAGAGTGAGGAGACATTCAGCCCAAACCTCTGAGCCCTTTCCTTTAGCTTATCCATGTTTACCTACACAACAAAAAAACAGGGAATAAGTGACATGGATTGTTGTTTACACCCTCAGCCCTCGGGATTCAGGGATAGGGATGAGCCACATTCTCCAGTGACAAGCAAACAGCCTCTGGGATAACTTCCAGGACTCCCCAGAAAGTTTCCCTGCTGCCACAGGAACACGGATTTTAGGGAAGAGTCTCCCAGAGCTCTGCAGAGCTCTGCCAGGGCTGTCCCCCCTGGCACAGGGGAAGCCACAGTGGGGGACACCAGGAATGTGCTATTCCAGCACCCTCGGATCACATTCCCAAACTCCAGCCCGTGCCAAGGACCAAGCAGGAGCTTCCCTTACCGTGGGTTTGGCGTCTGTGGAGAGGCCTGAGGAGGGAAGAGAAATTCCAGTCAGGGAACAGCACCAGGGCCAAGGAGATTCCATGCACACCACAGGGGAGAATTCCCAGCCTGTTATTCCCAGCTCCCATCCCTTCCCACCAGGGAAGGAACCTCCAAGTCCATTTCCACCTCCAAACCACCTTCTCCACCCCCAAGGCCATCCCATCCCACCTCCAGCCACGGGATGTGGAACTTTAGGGAGCCAGAGATGCTTGGATGGACCAAGGAATGCCAGGACATATGGGAAAACCCTTCCAGCTGTGCTTGGAACGACAGCCACTGGAAATTAAACCTCCAAGGGACAACACTTGTCCTTTTCCTCCTGATTCCACAGGACTCTGGTGCTGGAATTCAGGAGCTCCTGGGTGTGGGCAGGAAAAGGGACCCAAGGGACAGACAAAGGTTGTCCCAGTTTTTCCCCAGGAATGAGTATGAGCAGGAATTTCCCTCCAGGGATTGGCTGTGCTTCTCCTCACCTTTGGTGGGACCCGTGGCCAAGCCAAACCTGTGGGAGACAAACAGAGCTGAGGTCAGTGCTGGGATCAGGGAAAGGTCAGGCCTGGAAAACTGCTCCAAAGAGTTTTCCAGAGGGCTCCTGAGCAAAGCTGGGCTGGGGAAGGATTAGCAGGAACAGGCTGTGACCTGGGAGCTCCAGGGATTACTCCATGGGCACCAATCCCCACTTTCTCCACAAATCCAATTCCCAAACCTGCAGTGACCCCGTCCCACACCTCCTTTTCCACACCAATCCAGGGTCGTTGTCCCATCAGAGATTTCTCCCATGGAAGCAGACTGGAATGGGATGGGTCAGGAGGGAGATTAAAGCTCATCCCATCCCATCCCTGCCCCGGGCAGGGACACCTCCCACTTCCAGACTGCTCCAGGCCCCATCCAGCCTGGCCTGGGACAGTCCAGGGACAGAGCATCCTCTGGGAAATCCCTCCCAGCCCTCCTGGAGGCTCCGGGCAGGGACTCACCGAGCTGCCCGCGCTGCCTTCTTGCTCTCCAGGCTGACTGGGACGTTGAAGCGCTCGGCTCTCTTCTGCATCCGCTGGGAAGGAGGAGAAGGGAATGTTGGAAGAGAACAGGAAGCTTTTCCAGGTGCGAAGGGACACAGCAGCTCCTCCCTGTGCAGGTGGCAAAGGGGAAACATCTCCGGGGAAGGAGGAATTGCTGCTGGGTCACCTCCAGGACACACACCTGACCCAAAACTCCATGGATCTGATGGAAAAAGCTCATGGAAAAGGGACATCCTTGCTGCACGGCCTAGGGAGGGTGCCAAGAGAAAAATGGAGCAGGGAGAAGGCACAGACAGGGGAGTGTTTCGGGAAGAGTCCAGGCCACAGTGGCCTGGGGCCCCCAGGAAGCTCCTTTGCCAG
>NW_008661802.1:3699-4971 GCF_000695815.1 Acanthisitta chloris | reverse complement strand
ACATCCCTCCCTGAGGCACGACCAGCTCCAAGAGGGAAACCACTTCCTTTTCTTACCCCCCTAAGCCAAAATCCAAGGAAATATGCTCCAAAATGGACTGGAAATGTTTTTTTTCCAGTCAATTTCTCTGGGAAAAGCCTTTTCCCAGGAGTCTGAGCTCAGCCCCAGGAGCAGTTTGCCATCAGCAGAGAAATTCCAGGTGAATTATTCCCCTGGCTCCGAGCACAGGGAAAAGCTTGGGAGATGAGGAGTGTGAGGGTTTGCAGCTCCAAGGATTGAATCCCTCCCCAAAGCTCCAGGGAAACATTTGACATCGGATTGTTTAGCTGCACTGGGTGGTTTAGAGGTTAGGAAAACAGGGAATACTTAAGGGAAACATTGACTTTAGCCAAGGGCACAGCAAGGAACATCCTCAACATCCACAGCAAAACACAAGTGTTTGGAAATGCTGGATCAGGAGCAGCTCCTCCACCCACGGAGCCTCAGGAGCAGCAAGGAGGGACCAGGCTGGGAAAAGGCATCTCCCAGGCCTGGGACTGGCACAGAATGGCCTGGACTGGGAGGGAGACTAAGGCTCATCCCATCCCATCCCATCCCATCCCGGCCATGGGCAGGGACACCTCCCACCAGCCCAAGTGGCTCCAAGCCTCATCCAACCTGGCCTGGAACATTCCCAGGGATGGAACATCCTCTGGAAAACCCATCCCAGCCCCTCAGCACCCTCTCAGGGAGGAATTCCTTCCCACCATCCCATCCCACTCTGCTCCCTGGCAGTGGGAAGCCTCTCACTCCCTCCTAGATCCCAGCAAACCGCAGAATTCCAGGCTATGCTTCTGCCTTCTCCCTTTTGGCTGCTTTTCCCAGGCATCTGTGTCCCTGTTTTTGAGCTCATTTACACCTGGAGCAGCCTCAGGATGCACTTACATAAATATACACATTTATATCCACAAACAATTCCCTTTCCTCCTTAAATTCCACCTCCAACACCATTTTCCCAAGTCCTCACACTCAGCAATAGCCACAAAAAGTGGATTTTCAGGGAAAATCCTGCAAGGGTTGAAGGAAAACAAGAAGCAGGAGTGCAAATCCCAGCAGTTCCCTGGAGGAGCTCTCCAGGAGTGCTCCTGGCTGCCCCCAGGACCTCGTTTCCCTGCACAACTCCCTCTCCAAGGTCGTAATCCCTCTCTGGTTGCTGTGGAAATCAGCGTGTCCCAAACAGCAGATTAAAGCTCCGAGTGGCAGGGAGAGCAGGAAACTTGTTTTTACAAGGGT
>NW_008661802.1:1092-3683 GCF_000695815.1 Acanthisitta chloris | reverse complement strand
TGTTTTCACAGGGATTTCTGCCGCAGGAGCCAAACAAACCGAGGAGGGATTAGAGCAGCACAGGCAGATTCCTGGAACTCAGAGGGTTCGCTGAGTATTCCCAGAGGAATCAGCAGCTCCTGAGGGTTTTCAGGGAGCTCAGAGGTGACACAGGGAGAGGAGAGAAAGGAGAGGTCTGGAAACATGCAATATTTTGGGAGGGAGATTAAAGCTCATCCCACCCCATCCCTGCCCTGGGCAGGGACACCTCCAGGCTGCTCCAGACCCTGTCCAACCTGGTCTGGAATAGAATCCCATCCAGGGATGGGGAATCCACAACCAATCCACAAAATCCAAGGCAGGTTTCCCCTGCAGACACTGCTCCTGCCTCAGGAGGGGTGGGAAGAGCAGCAGGAGGAGCCTTACCTCCATCTGGGATATCTCTGAGGTTATCTTCACCACCTTCTTCTCCGTGATCCTGGAGGTGTTGGGAAAGAGGGAAACCAATGAGAAGAGCTCCCACTAGCTCCAGAGGTTTGTCCTGCTGGGAAAAGGCCTGGGGCTCTCCTTCCTGCCACCCACTCCCAACACAGCTCAGGGTCTCCATGGGAAATGGGAACAGCCACGAGCCAGGACCCACACTGAAGGCCTGGCATCGATTCCCAAGGGAAGAATGAGGCCTGAGAAGCTTCCAGCCAAAATTTAGGGAATACGTGGGGCAGGAAACAACACCCAGTGGAAGCACAGCCCTTGGAACACCCCAGGATTCCCGTGGGAAGAGAGCTGGATCTACTGAGGCCCAGCCACGCTTGGAAGGATCATGTGTAATGCAGGAGAGAAAGGATTCAGTGGGATTCTGGGATCCACCTCAGTACCAGGTGGACTGGGAATGGATTTCCATGCCCAGGAACAATCCCTGCCCTACTCAAAGCTCCTGGGAGCAACATCCAACTCTTCCAGAGCAAATCCCTGTGGAGTTTCGTTCCTTAGGGCCCTGGCACACAAAGGGTCGCTGTGTTCTAGTTCATGGCACAGCCAGAGGCAACATTCCCAAGCTCCACTTCCCCTTCTGATCCCAGCTCAGGCTCCAGGGGGAAACAAAGGAGGAAGAGCCAAAGTTGGGAAGTTCCCAGGAGGAATGAGCAGCTCCTCCTCCTCCCCCAACAGCTCCCATAAAACAGTGGGAACAGCCAAGCTCATTAAGGGAAAATGGGAAGCTTTTGTTCCCCATTCCCCAACAGCTTTCCCAGGTTATGCCCTGAAAGGTAGTAATGGTTTAATGGCACTTCCACAGGAAGCAATTCTGCCTGGAGCTGGGAGCAGAGCTGGGATCAGAGCTGGGAGCAGAGCTGGGATCGGAGCTGGGAGCCGAGCTGGGAGCAGAGCTGGGAGCAGGACGCCCCCTCCTGCCCACGAGCTTCCAGCTCTGGAGCATCCTCCAAGGAATTCTGGCTTGGAAAAGATCTTCAAGCTCCTCTTGCTCCACGGGCAGGGACACCTCCCACTTCCAGGGTGCTCCAAGCCCTATCCAGCCAGGCCAGGAACACTCCTAGGGATGGAGCATCCTCTGGGAAACCCATCCCAGTGCTTCACCACCCTCACAGGGAAGAATTTCTTCCCAATATCCCATCTGAAACTCCTCTTTTCCAGTGGGAAACCATTCCCCATCTCAAACCCCTGGAATCTCAGCCCCAAGGGATCTCACACCGAAGGAATCTTAACCCCAAAGGATTGAAACCCAAGGGATCTAACATCCAAAGGACCTGGAAGCCCAAGGAATCTCACACCTAAGGACTTTCCACCCATGAAATCTTATACCCATGGAATCTCATACCCAAGGGTTCTCTACCCATGGAATCTTATACCCATGGAATCTCACACCCAAGGATTCTCTACCCATGGAATCTTACATCCAAAGATTCTCTACCCATGGAATCTTATACCCATGGAATCTCACACCCAATGAGTCTGCATCCATGGAATCTTCACCCATGGAATCTCATACCCATGGAATCTCACACGCAAGGATTCTCCACCCAAGGAATCCAACTCCAACCTCCAGCCCATTTTCCAGCCATTCCAAGCCCTGGGAGACCACTCCAGGGCCCCAGTCCTGCTCCCTTCCTCCAGCCCCTTGCACCCAGGGGTTCTCCAGGCAAATCCAAACCAGGATAATTACACATCAGGCGACTTCACTGGAGGCTCTTCCACCTTGACTGGAGGCTCTGGAGGCTTTGGCTCTTCCTCCTGGGAGTCAGGAGCAGAGAAGTGGATGATGAGGGGAAAACCACAGACAAAGTCACAGGTTCTGGGTGGTTTACACAGCACAAATCCCTGATCCAGTCCAAACATTCCCCCAAATCCCTGTGTTCTGTGTTTATGTGGCAGCAGAATGTGCCCTCACTTGGCTTTTCCCAAGTCCAACAATCCCTTCCCAGAAGGTTTGGGCTGCTCAAGATGTTGGGAATAACCTGAGCATGACATTCCCAGGCCAGCAATGCCCATCCTGCTTCCCACTAAGTATTCCATGTGCAAACAAGGAGGATATTCCATATCCTCTACCTGCTCAGTGGGAACAATCAGCTCCTGAGGGTGTTGGAATACAAAGCTTT
>NW_008661802.1:0-1065 GCF_000695815.1 Acanthisitta chloris | reverse complement strand
AGGAACAGAGCCCAATCCCATGGGATTCCCAGGCACCACCTGGGAGACTTTTCCTTGAACATCCTTCCCGAACCCTCAGGCTCCAGCCAGGATTGGTGCCTGGTGGTGCCAAACCCACAGTGTGAATCCTGCTGGACACAGACCATCCCTGCTCCAAGGGATCCCAAAATCTGGGATCACACCCATGGGCTGAAGAGCCACAGCTTCCCCCAGCCCCAAAACTGGCTGTTCCAGGACCAAAACGGCTGAGAAAATCTGTTCCCAAAAAACAACTCACCTCTATTTCCTCTCCAAGCACATCTTCCTCGTTGGCTTCTTCCTCAGCTGGAAAACAAACCCAGGGAGAGATTGGAGCAGGAAAACATCTCAGATGAAGGAGCTGGGACAGAGAATGGGGACACAGAGGGACAGCAAAGCTCCTCCACGAAGGAATCCCGGTGGAAGCCCAGGAGGTGTCTCCCCTGGAGCCAGGAATTTGGGAAGGGCTCAGCACCCACCGTGCTCCTCCAGGTAGGCCTGCAGACGGTTGATCAGGTCCTGCTTGTTGCCCTTGGCTTCCAACCCCCTGGCCAGGCACTCCTGCTTCAGCTCTGCCAGCTGGGAGAGGGGAAACGTTCCGTGAGCCAGGGATAGCACAGGGGTTGAGATGGGTTTGGGGCTGTAAGGAAGGGTGAGGAGTTTCCTCACTTCTCCCAGGGGAATATGCTGGGGACACTTCTGGGGATTCTCCCCAGGGAACCTTTCCCAGGGAATCTCCTGGCAGAACATCCCCAGGGAACTTGTCCTGGGGAAACTCCTAAGGATCTTCCTGGGGGACTCTCCTGGGGATTCTCCCAGAGAACTTTTCCTGGAGGAACCTCCTCGGGAACCTCTGAGACATCTTCCCAAGGAACCCTTTCCAAAGAATCCCTTCCAGGGATTCTTCCAGGGGACCCTCCTTAGGATGCTCACAGGGAACTTCCTGGGGACTCTTTTCCAGGGATGCTCCCGGGAGAATCTCCTGGGGGAACCTCCCCAGGGAAACCTTTCAGGGGACCCTCAGGGTGGGAGCGATCCCACGCGGGA
>NW_008661801.1:0-248 GCF_000695815.1 Acanthisitta chloris | reverse complement strand
CCCTCAGGGGAGTTTGGGGCTCTCTGGGGAGTTTAGGGACCCCAGGAGGGATTTGGGAACCCCCCTGGGTGGGGGTTGGGGACCCCTTGGGGGGGGTTGAGAATTCTCTGGGGGAGATTTGGGGACCCCTGGGGAGAATTTAGGGACCCCTGGGTGGGTTTTGGGGACCCTCTGGAGGGTTTTGGGGCCTCTCAGGGGAGAAATTTGGGGACAAAGCCCGGGGTGGGGGTTGGGTGGGTGTGTTGGGG
>NW_008661800.1:0-5410 GCF_000695815.1 Acanthisitta chloris | reverse complement strand
CCATCCCTGGAGGTTTTCAAGCTGAGACTGGATGTGGCACTTAGTGCCATGGGCTAGTGACCACGGGAGGGTTGGACTGGATGATCTGTGAGGTCTTTTCCAACCAGGGTGATTCTATGACTCTGGGAAATGGATTTTATTATTATTTTATCACTGTTATCAAGGTGCAAAGTGAGCTCCACCCTGAATCAATATCAGGGGGATGTGGATCTCATTGGATCACATTCTTCAGCAGACACGCGGCCTGACCATGAACTGTTCATGAAGAATGTGCTCAGAAATTATAGAACCATCAAGGCTGCAGGAGACCTCTGAGGTCATCGAGTCCAACCCTGAACCTGTCACTGCTGGAACCCACCAACCCTAACCCATATCCCCCAGTGCCAACTCAGACACCTCTGAAACACCTCCAGGGCTGGTGACTGCACCACCTCCCTGGGCAATATCCAGTGCTGAACACCCAAACCACCCTGGGCAATATCCAGTGCTGAGCACCCAAACCGGGGCAGAAGTCTCTGCGTTCAAACCTTCCCTCGAGGAGTTTCACCCCAAGTGCTCTCGGGTGTCTCTGCACTCCCCGTGGAGTTGTGTGTCACTAAAGAAGCTTTTGCTGAATGCATTTTGCACAATACCAGTACTCACCAGTAGGACCCAAGTGTTCAAAACCTGCGTTTTAATCTCCAGTGTCGATATTTATTCATTTGATTTCTCGAGCTTAGACTTTACCTCAACACTTGGATTCACTAAAAGCATTTTATATTTTACATTTTTAAAAACAAACAAACCTCCAAACCGTAGCACTCGCCCCAAAACCCAAACACTTCCATTTCCACTGAAGATTCTATCAATCCACAGGTTTTCCAAGCAAGTATTACCAGTATCATCAGTATTTCTTTGAAGTCCTTGAAAATCAATCCAAGCACAGTCTGGCAAGGTTCCTGTCCTTAGCAGGTGAGTCTCCTGCGAGTTTAGCCGCTCATTCTCCAACCAGTCATTATTTATTTGTGTACAGGGAACAATTTTTTTTCCAAGTGAAACTGTCGCAGTTTCCTCATCCTTACTGCTCAGCGAGCACTTAGCTGGAACACACAGCGGCAGAATGAGCTGCTAGCACAGTTCTATTCCTCTTTATTCAGGAAAGAATTGTTCCTGAAGAGTCAATTCTCTGTAACTTAACACAGAGGCTTAAACAAACCTTCACTGCACAATGTTAACAGAAAACCTTGTGAGTGTCTCATCTGGTAAGTTCAAAGAGTTGAGGTAATCAAATACTGAAGCTTTTTTTCCCCCCTTTAAGCCTTTTATCAGGTTAGAATTCCTTTTGCATCCCAGTGGTGTTTCCTTCTCGTGGTAAACTCTCTCTCGTTTACAACTGTTAAACCAGGTGACAATTGCTGTTTGTGGCTGTTAAATAAAACAAGAACTCCGATGTCTTTTTCTTAATTGTAATGAAAGGAAAACATTCGTAGATCTGAATAGTTTATGTTTGAAACATTTTTTGCAGAAATTTGTCTGGTGGAAAGAAAAAAAAGCAGCATTTTTGAGCGAAAGCTTCAATATTGTCAGAACATGTAAGGCTGAAATTGAGCCCTTAAGCCACAGGTAAACATTAGGTTTTAGTACTCCATTTTCAACTTCTGGTTTTGTATTGGTTCATCAAGGAGATCAACCATAGAAGTGTCTTCCTATGCCTTTTTTTTTATACTCTTTACAACCACTTCTTGTTATTAGTTTTAAGTTATGTGAGTCACTGGAAGTTCAGGCTAAAATAGATGTAATGGATATATGAAAGAAGGAATATTTACAGGGGGATTTAAATCATGTTAAAGAAAAAAAACCCCAAAAACATAAACACAAGAAGTATAAAAGCAACAGATTTTTCTTTAAAAAAAAAAACAACAAAACAAACCAAACAAACAAACAAAAAAGAAACAAACAGCTTGACTTTTCTGCCTTCTCTTGCATCCATGGGAGAGTTGCCCTCAACACTGGTCCTGCCCACACTTGTAGCCCTGTAGACAGACACCCGAAGCACAGACCCTGGGGCATCGCTTCAGCGTCTACAAAGTGCTCGTTTTCATTTCTAAAGACAATGAACCAAAAAAAAGAGAAAGAGGTATAACAAGGACAGCCTATACCGTCCTTGAGGACACAGATTTTCCTCTGTGGGTCTGGGTTAGAGGCACAGCATCAGCTGCATGTCCTGGCACAGAGTTTCCACTGGAACCCCCAGGCCACGAGGCTTTCACTCCTCCAAAGTATCGATACTGAGTTTGTGTACTCGTTTTGTTGCTCAGTAAGTATCTTGGTAAGGAGATCCGCTGGCACTTGCAGTTCCTGTCTGGTCACTTTTCAATTCTTCTCTCATAAAATGCAGAAGAATTTCTTTGGTTCATGAGAACGTTTTCCCATTCTTTACTCTCAAACTTTTCTAACCTGAAAATCTCCACCTAGTAAACCTGTAAAAGTCTCAGAGGAGATTCACATTGCTGTTGCTGCTGTGCCCCATGCTCTATTCTGGCCATTCTCAATCTCTTTTTCTTTGTCCCCACTAAGACTATTTGGAAAGAGTTGGGAGTGGGAAAACAAATCGACCTATAATCCCTTTTCCTCTCTCCTCACCTAACACTTCCCTACAATAGGCAGAAATTTGCTCATTAAGAACTACAATCGTGAGAAATAAAGGATGATGCTAACAACTAAGTCACTGTAGTGGAATTCACCAACGTAAAGCTGTCATGGTTACTGACGAGATCTTTTTGTCTTTCCAGTCATAAGCCGAATATTCAAAGCCACCAACAACAGGAGCAGAAATGTATAACCATGTGCCAGGGTCAGACTTCAAGAACCTGTTCGAGAATCGGCAGGATGTGTACCTCTCCCTTCATGCAGCAGCATTGTGATGTATTTTTGCTGGCAAGCCTCGAGGTCTCTCGGGACAAAAGCTGTCACCACCCTGCAGCCACGAGGTCTGTAAAAACACGGATAGGAACAGTGTCTTTCCAGAGAGCAGCCAGGGTCCTGTCCCGAGTGTGTCTCCCTGCAGTTTCCCAAATCGAGACTTACTTCCTAATGGCCAAAGAGAAGATTATTGACAGATATATGCGGAGGAGGAGAAGATTGACAGAACCAATGGAGTGATACCAACATATCGGGAATATGCACACACACCCCATACCTACTACAGTGTGTCTGTGCCAGGACTGTCCAGATTCAGGTCCCTCTTACCTTTCCTCTTGCGGGACAAAATCTGGGGCAATCAAGCTCTGCCATTCTGTGCCTGTTTCCAGCATGGCCATGGTCCAGCTCACCTGGCTGGTTTATTCGTGAAAAGGCACAAGGTCAGACAGCACCCAGCTGTGCAAAACAAAGGCAGACCTGATCCAGAGATAACATTCATTGCTTTCAAATTCAACGCTTGAGGCACAACACACTGAGATTCTTTAGATGCAAATTCTTAAGCACTCCAAGCTTTCTCACGACTGTCCAGGGCACCAGAGCACTGAATTTACTCTCTTTAACACTAAAGATTATTATCCACCAAACCTCTGGAACTATACACCCCTTTCTCTGAGGGCATTGGTCCAGGTTTCTAGCCTGTATTTCTCAATCCTTACAAAGCTGCAACCAAACCTTCTGACTCATGTAATCATGAGAAACTGAGAAAGTTTGTGGTATGAACCCAACTCTGCTTAGGAATTCCAATAGCAACCAAAAAGCTACTGGAGATAAGACGCTGAGAAGAGCAGGGACATGGTTTTTTCAAGGGTAAATCAGGTTTTGGAATGCTCTAAGCGGCAATTTACATTCCAGACCCGGGGAGTTCTCCTACCCAGTCATTACACTGCTCAGCCCTACTGAGACCATACAATCAACATGTGCCTTTTGCAATAAGAAAACATGGTCACCATATGTGGAAAAATCCTTCAGTGACTTAAGAAATAGAGTCTCAGCCGTAATGCAGTCACGATGAAGTGCCCTTTGGCCGAGCGAGGGGAGGCACAGTGTGACCCGGCAGTTGTGAGGCTGCTGGGCGATACACCCAGGACGCTAAACACGGGGCATGAAACCTGCAAAAGCTATCTTGGACTCTCCCGAATTTGCTCCAGAAACTTGCTGTGTGTAGACCTGCTGGCTTTGCTTTATGCAAAGGATCCACCGGCGACAAAGGAAGGCTGCATTTGTCACCAGCATGTGTTAGAAGTTGTCTTTGGGTGCAGAAACGTCTGCAAATTCGTGCTTTGCACATAACCATGACAATCATCACAGCTGTTAACTGTCTGAGCCTCTGGCCTGACTAGAGGCTCTTAGGAGTAATAGCTGTGGCCCTTCAGTGAGATAAGTTTTCAATGAGGCCAGAGCAAACTCAGGAGATGGTCACATTAGCACTGCTTTCATTGCCAGATGGTATCAGCGCAGCCTACAAAAGCAAATTACTCATTTATCTTCAACTAATTTCTATGCATTGCATTGAAGTTTTATACCAATTTGCAAGATTTAAATTTTAAAATCCTTTTTATGTCAGGTCACTACAATTTCTAACAGCATAAAAGTAATTTTGAACGATTTTTAAAGCCTCGAATCGGAAACTGGAGCAAGTTAAACCACTTTCCTGCTTTCGCCTATTTGGATTTAACATATATTTTGATACATTCATCCAGTATCTTTAGAATTATTGCGGGAAAAAGTATTGGGGTGAGAGTGAACCAAATCACAGCAAACAAACTGAAGCCGATTTCAAGAGAGACAATAGATCTTTGGGTCCACATTTCTGAGCTGCTGACTCTGGGCTTACTTAAAAACATGCGGTAGGCACAGTTTAACCCGCTCTGCATAGCTCTTTGGAGACACCGATGTTTCTAAAGAACATTTCCATTAAGGATGTAATTCCAAGGATATTTTTTCCTTCGACAAAGAAATATTCTCTTTGCAGATTTTTTTCCTGACACAGCTACACCATAGTTCTAAGAAAGATTAAAAAAAAACAGAAAAGAAGTGGGGGAAGCCGAGCTTGGTAATACAGACTTAAGCATTTTGCTGTATTGTATCTTGCAAAGCTCAACGCCCACCTAGACCTGTGCATTAGGAACGGGAACCAATATCGCTAAATTCCTTACACGAGTGTCCAATAACATCTGCCAAACCGGTTACACAAGCGTATTTCAGAGACAGGAGGTCTCTGCAGCGCAAACCGCTGCAGATTTTGGCAATGCTGAGGTTGATCCCAGCGCAGTTTCCCGGAGCAGGGTTGCTGAGGTTGATCCCAGCGCAGTTTCCTGGAGCAGGACCAGCCCTGCCTTGCACCAAGGTACTGCTGCCCTTGGCGGTGCCCGGGCCGGGGGCACTGCATCTCCCCGTGCTCTCTGCCCCTGCCTTCCCCCGGCTCAACCCTAACCCTAACCCTAACCCT
>NW_008661799.1:387-631 GCF_000695815.1 Acanthisitta chloris | reverse complement strand
GGCCCCCGCAAACGGATTGCACGGGGGTTCCGAAGGGTCTCTGGCTCGTGGCTCTTGAAAGGACCCCGCTGACAGTCAGCCCCAGCGCTTTGTTCCCAGGCTCTGTCCAAAGAGAAGGCTCCAAGCCCGAGGAGCTTCCCCCACAGTGCCAGAGGGATGCTGAGGGCGGCCCCTCTTCCGTCGGGGAAGGTGTGCTCTAAGCCACCGCCTTCCCCTCCGTGGGAGGCTGAAGCAAAAAATCACA
>NW_008661799.1:0-247 GCF_000695815.1 Acanthisitta chloris | reverse complement strand
GGGGTAAGTATTGCTCAGGTTATTGGTTCACACTTTCCGATTATCTCTGCCCCAGATAACCCTGAAATCCGAGCGCATCCTTCCCTATTCAATTGTAAACCCACTGAACACACGAAAGTGCCCCTGAGACCAGCCTGGACAGAGCCCACTGCTGCTCCGACCGTGCCGCCGGGAGAGCCCCGCCCGGGCACTCTGGGGGTTCGGGGCGACCCCTCCGCCGCGCTGGGTTTCTCCGCGTTTCCCACGA
>NW_008661798.1:382-869 GCF_000695815.1 Acanthisitta chloris | reverse complement strand
CTCGCATCCCTCTCTGAGCACCCAGCATCCCCCCGAGCACCACCTGCACCATCACCACCACATGAGCGCTCTGAGTCATGCTGCTCCCACCCTCCTGGGCTACTCCACCCTTTCCTGGAGAAACTGGGCTGAGGAAATCTTGTTGTGTCTGGAGATAGCCCCCTGGGAGGTGTTGAGGACCCAAGAGGTGGTCTGTACAGCCCAAACCCCCAGTGCCACATACATGCTGGGGGTGCTAGGCAGCTCTGGGGGGTAGAGTGATCCTGCTCAGTGCTATGACCCCCACAGTGCCCCCTGAGCACTCCACATCCCCCCCCAACACCCTGAGCCCCCCCACACCCACCAGCACGTGGCCCAAGCCGCCAGTGGCGCCCCAGTGGCATTGTCTGGTCGAAGATCTCAGCCGAGAGCCTCTTGCAGCTGGTGGAGAACATCCGGAGCACATCCCTGGAGAACAGCTGAGACACAGGTGACACAGGAGAACATA
>NW_008661798.1:0-246 GCF_000695815.1 Acanthisitta chloris | reverse complement strand
AGTCTGGTGGGATGTCCCCAGGGGTATCCCCTGGCTCTGGGAAGGTCTTGCTCACCTCCAGCACCAGCTGCTCTGTCTCTGCCTTCAGCACCTGGAGGGAACAGGGGGGACAAATCCCACACTGTGGCCATGCCCATACCTGCACCCATGTCCCCATACCTGCAGGTCTCCCCGAGTGATGAGGAGGATGTGAGGCAGCCCTCAGCCCATCTGTGCCCAAGTGCCCCCTGCCTCTGCAGGTCTCCC
>NW_008661797.1:0-614 GCF_000695815.1 Acanthisitta chloris | reverse complement strand
GCTCCGCCTGGCGCGGCTTTCTGTCCCGGCTCTTTGCTTGGGCCGGGGAGTCTGTACTTCGGGATTATTCATCTCCTGCAAGTTTTTTGTTAGGCGGCCCTGAAAGGCCTCAAAGGCTGGGAACACCATTCTAATTACGGGGAAGCACAGCTTATTTAGAAGATAAAAAGAGACTTGTAGTCTCATAACAGCTTCTTATATCCGTCAAATAAGGATCTCTAATGACGGGGTGAGAGCCAGTGAATGCCTAAAACAAACTAAAAAAAAGGAGCGAAAATAAAGCAGCCAGGGGCTTAAGATTAAATTGCCCTGATTAGGAATTTAGGCCGTGGCTCGAGTCTGCTGGAGAGGCTGGCGAGGGGGGGGGACGGAAAGTGCTGCTATTCATTTCTGGGGAGAGGGGTCAGTAGGTCGGAGGAGTTCACAGGGCCTGGCTCTATTCTTATGCTAACAGAGAATACAAGCGCTGGCCTGGAAAATAGAAATGAATTTGCAATAATCCGAGCCCCTCTGTTTGCAAGGCGAGCGGCTCTATAGCTAATTGCAGCCCGGCCTCCCCCGCCTCATTGCGGACAGTTGTAACGATGCATGGGAGATTAGAGCCCGAGGGGCTT
>NW_008661796.1:0-3527 GCF_000695815.1 Acanthisitta chloris | reverse complement strand
AGGGCTGAGCATCCCCGGCGTCTCCCGGAGGGGTGGTCCGTGCCCCCGGGAGTGCGCCCCGAGAGGACCGCGGAGCTGGGGCTCTGCCCCGCGCCGCCCTTGGATGTACAGGGTCGGATCGCTGGGTGCCTATAGGCTGATGGTTCAACCCAGCTGCTCAAGTGCGGGCGGGATGAAAAAAAAAAAAAAAAAAGCGCCCTTAGAAATTCTGTAAAGACCAGGAATGTATTGAACAAGTAAAGAGATGTGTCACATCAACACGCACTGCGCGGGGGCCTGTGACACTCCCTTCCATGTATCCGTCGCTCCCATTTCTCTTGCTGTGTGAGCCTGCTCCGACACTCATTCTTGCAACTTCTCACACGCTACGTGCTCAATTAGCGCCTGTCTGAGCCCCATATTACACACAAATGAGACCTCTGGTAAAACGCATGTTGATTATATTTCGAAAGGCGCTAATGCCTGTGAGGGAGTGTGGATCCTCTTCTGCAGACTGCTTCCTCCAAGTGCTAACACTTGAACGACACTGAGATCTCCCCGCACTCGATTTTATATATCACCTTTAGTTCCCAAAATCGGGGCTTGTTTTCGCAATTAACTGCTTGCAGCCTGCAGGGCCCTAAGACCTTACCCAGGGCATGTCTGCTCGCCCCTCTCCCCGGCCAGCGTACCAGCCTCTGCACACACATCACCATCAGCCTGCTGATCCTGATCATGTGTATGTGTGTGTGTATAAATACATATGTATATACACCTGGGCAGAGATCAATATAATCTTTAAAGGAATACCTAATAAAAAGTGAGCATGATCTCTTCCTAAAGGGAAGAAAAAGTGAAAAGCAGAAAAACAAAGTGTTGACTTAATAAAAAAAGTTCTGCGAGGTGATGTAAAATATTTATTTTTGTTGTCGCATTTACACCCACACGTTCTGGCCGCGTCTCCATTTCCCTCCAGGTCTGGGGAGGTACATGACAGTCGATTCTCCATTTTCTGACCTCTTTACTTTCCTGAAAAGAAGAGTAAAGAAATTTTTTTCCATCTAAATCAAAGCAAATAAACATTTTGCGTATCCACAGATCGGTCGTATCATCTCTATGAACGAATTACAGTACGCGGCCGCCTTTTCTAGTAAAGTCTCCTGCCTTCTGTTTATGCTATGCCATTTCTGTTTGTAATTATTTTATTTTAATTTTATGTCACTTTTAACAGAAGCCAGACCGGTTTTCCCTCCGTGTTTTGTACACAATGCTCTCTTTCTCGATAAGATGTTCTGTCCTATCTTTTCGGTTTTTTCTTTTAAAAAAATGTTTATAGTTCCCGACGAGCAATTCTCCAATATTTCTCTCTTGCGTTTTAAGGACTTGTCCCTGTCTTGCTTTATTTGTTTGTGTGAAATTCAGTTTGAAAGGAGATCAGAGAGAGCAGGAGGGGTTTGTAATAAGAGAATGACCAAGTGACCTAAAGGCTGATTATATGTCATTAACTGGAGACTTGGTGTATCCAAATTACCAAAAAGACCTCACTCAGCCAGATCAATTACACCGAGATACGCATATAGAAATTGTGGTACGGGCTGATGCTTCCAACAAGTGTGCAGCCGACACTGGCAGGACTTGGCTGCTGAGTTTTCAGACGAGCCCGTGTGCTACAGCCGGTCCCGGGCAGGCGGGAGTGGGGTGCGTTGCAGCAGGTACACAGCACAGGAGCACAGTCAGAATGACACCGATATTTTGGGGGGTGCAGTTAGGGCCAAATTGCAGTTAATTTTCACTGCTCCAAAGGGGATTTTTTTAAAGGCAAGAGAGGTTACCTTTGATCTATAGATGCCGCTTAAACCCCAGACTCGTTAAAAGGAGACTTTCCATGAAGAACGACAATAGAAGTGTTGATTTTTGTTAGCCTGGACCCAAAATGATGCCAGCCTAATCTCCTTCCTCCAACGCCTGAACTTCAGATGCTGGAGGACAAAATACTCATTCATGAAGGCACTTATATTTGCGAGCTATTTCATCAGCGCTGAACTCAAGACCGGCTTAAGATGCTCTTTCACAGGAATGCACACATTATGTGGAAAACCAGCGTGTTTGTATACATGTGCGTGTTTGTACATGTGCATGTATAGGAGATATATAGGAGATATATATATAACAATTCCGATAAATAAAGACACACTGTGCTCACCACAAAATTATGTAAGGTGCTTATTACCATTCTTCTGACAAAGAAGGAGTCTTGGTTGGAGTTCGTTATGTTTTTCCTTTCTTTCTGTGATTCCTGTCTAGGGTCTAAATGCAACTCTGGATCCTCGGTCACAAATATAAGCAATCCTCGAATAATTGCTTACACATGCAGTGTTAAAACGTGTAGGGTCCCGCGCTTACTGCCAGTCATTGCGACTTACGAAATGGTCAGTGTCTTGGGCTTTTCTCGTCCCTAATCTTTCTTTTTCTTTTTTTCCCTGTGTACACAACGGCTGCAAGATTATCATGCCTGAAATATGTGGGCGTTCATTACCGATAACAGTAACGTAAACCAGGGTTCCTCCGCCTCCTACGGCAGCAATTAAGCAGGGCCTGCGGGGCCCGATCCCGCTCTGTGCCCTGGGCGTTGAAATCCAGGTTGTGTGAGCGCAAGAGAGGGTGCAAGCAGGCCCATTAGAGACAAGTCCTTTTCATTAACCCGCACTGACAGGTTGACCTCCAAATTATATTTCTCCTTGCGTCTTTACAAAAAAACGTTTTCTTTATGGTTTGTGTTCTTTGGCAGAACCCAAAGCGATGGCCCAGGGACGGGATGCGTCCCATTGCTTTGGCGTCCCCAAATCCATCCGATAACGATACCCCTTTCTGATACGTTTGGTCCCGGGTCAATGACATCACGCACTCTATAAATTCAGACGCGTCTCGGCTTTTCAAGCCGTGCACCGGGCGATTGAGCGATGTGGTAGGCAGCCGGGTGGAAAGAGATGGAATTGGCACCCTGGTACTTTTGGAGCTGCGGGAAGCAGAGCCATCGAGGAGGCTACCAGGCCAGGGCAGCGCCTCAAAAGCAAAGGACGGGGTGCCCTTGGGGTGCTTTCGTGTGTCTGATTCCCTCTTTGTTTTAATGAAAATTATGAAGGGACATTTCGGTTCTGCTGCACGGAGCGGTGACGGGTGGGCCAGGGGTCGGTACTAGGCACCGCAGTTCTGACGCGGGGCCGCCGTTTCCGCCGCTACTCTGTCCCCATTTTTTCACGCCACCGGTATCGGACGTTCCGCGAAGGGAAGGTGCGGGGAAGCATCAATTGGAGGTTAGCAGCACAGGCACCGGCGAGGCGCTTCTCTTCCCCTGGTCTGGTCCTCACAGGACCCGTCCCGGTATGACTGCGGCGCTCCCAGCCAGACAGCTGGAGTCCCCAGCAGATGTGGGTTTCCGACCACCCCAGCGTCGGCACCTCTTCCCCGTTTCCATACGGTTTTCCCCGGTTCATTCGGATAAATTAGCTTAATTTGCAATTTAGCTTAATTCACACAAGCCCGGGGGC
>NW_008661795.1:419-861 GCF_000695815.1 Acanthisitta chloris | reverse complement strand
GCCCCAAAACATCACCTAAAATTGCCCCCAAATGCCCCAAATTTCCCAAACTGCCCCAAAACTGCCCAAACTGCCCCAAATCTCCCCAAGGTGCCCCAAAATGCCCCAAAACTGCCCAAACTGCCCCAAAAGACCACAAAAAAATCCCCTCAAAATGCCCCAAAACATCACCTAAAATGCCCCAAAACTCCCAAACTGCCCCAAAACTATCCAAACTGCCCCAAAACTCCCAAACTGCCCCAAAGAATCAGCCAAAGTGCCCCAAAAGATCACCTAAAATGCCCCAAAATTGGACAAAATTGCCCCAAAATTGGCCAAAATTGCCCCAAAATTGCTGGAAATGCCCCAAAATTTCTGTAAATGCCCCAAATTTTTGTTTTTTGCCCCAGGATGATGCCCCTGCTCTCTGTGCCCCCCGAGCCCCCCCAGGACTGTCCTTCCT
>NW_008661795.1:0-234 GCF_000695815.1 Acanthisitta chloris | reverse complement strand
AGGCCTGTCCTTCCGGGGTCCTGACCCCGACGATATCCAGGACCTCTACAGCAGATACAAGGTCAGAATTCCCAAATTCTGGAAAAATTCTGGAAAAATTATTCCAGAGGAAAAAAATTCTAGAGGAAATTTTAGGGGGAAAAATTCTAGAGGAAATTTTAGGGGGAAAAATTCCAGGGAAAAATTCCAGAGGGAAAAAATTCTAGGGGAAATTTTAGGGGGAAAAATTCCAGG
>NW_008661794.1:0-1767 GCF_000695815.1 Acanthisitta chloris | reverse complement strand
CGGCACGGAGACATCGAGTCCCGTATCAGGCGGACCCTGGCCGTGGTGTTTCTATTGCGCGGAAAGATAATAATTTACTGATGACAATATAAGTGAAATAAAAGATATTTTTTCTTAATTTATCCTCTAGATTTCTGTAGTAAAATATAATATTATGAGCAATAGTCTTATCCTATTTGTTAAAAAACATCTTCAACAACCGTGCTGCACATAGAAAACGTGCTAATGAGACGCATACCCCTGGGTAACTAGAATCAGACTCATTAATACAAGCGGAGATAATTGCCACATGATATAGGTGCAGATGGAGATGAACTAATACTGCAAAGTTGAAAGCATTCAGATGTTTGTCAGCTAACATATAGTCTTATCCTATTTGTTAAAAAACATCTTCAACAACCGTGCTGCACATAGAAAACGTGCTAATGAGACGCATACCCCTGGGTAACTAGAATCAGACTCATTAATACAAGCGGAGATAATTGCCACATGATATAGGTGCAGATGGAGATGAACTAATACTGCAAAGTTGAAAGCATTCAGATGTTTGTCAGCTAACATAAAAATTTATGCAAAGTTGAAAGCATTCAGATGTTTGGCAGCAAACACAAAAATTTAGCGCTTCCATTTACGTTTATCTGTCATTCGATACATACAAGAAAGATTTCCTTTTCTCACGAATCAATTCATAAAGCATTTAAGTTTCTTACTAAAGTATTAAACTAATTTTTTCTTATTCACGTTGGTATGACATGATTTCAAGACAAAACTTAGAGGACTGTAGCCACACGAATCTGTGGTAACAAAATGAGACCACATGTGTATGAAAGAAGGATCATCATTAAGAGTAAAACAGAAGGAGGTGCCAGACAGGATGGATAAAGGAAGTCAACTGGATTCTCCACAAATACGGGTAACATTTCTTTCGCGTCGGATGCATATTCTCTCACTTTAAAAGCAGGTTTTCATTCTGAGTGAATTGTGAAAAAATAAATTAACGAACTAGTTTGTGTCCAACCATAAACCCGTTCCAAGTAAACGCTTAAAGGACAAATCAATCAGAAAGAAAAAGTCTCCAACACCGGTTATCAGTCCTTTTTTCCTGACACTGTCATGCAGAATCAGCGGATTTCCTTCTACAGAGTAAAGATTCACTTTCAATGGTGCAAACACATAGCAATTTATAGAGCATCAGTCTTGAAACAAAACCGCTCCGCTGAAAAGGAATCTGTCACCAACGAAGAACTAAACACCGTTCCTGACTTCCTTCTCTACACTAAAAGGGGATAGGACACTACTTAACGGAGATAAGGACATGTACGCCCACAAAACCACAACCCGAACAATGGGAAGCAAGGCTACTAGCCCACCAACCACATACATTCAGCTGAAACTGAAGTTGTTACCAAAGAAAAACCAAGAATTTCCAACCCTATACGGGGATATAGGTCAGAACTTCCCACGGACACTACCTGAGGGAAACTAGAAGGAAACCCACGGACACTACCTGAGGGAAACTAGGGGGAAGGAGGAAGACTGTCAAGGGAAAGGAGAAGAGCGATAGTGCACTGACTTAGAGAGGTGCATCGGGAGGTGCTATGACGCTTCTGCTCAAAACCTCTAACTGACCACATAGGAACGAAGAAGTGACGTCGCTGTCTGTATGCTGTGCATGAAAGAAGAGCGCGAGACTTTACAGACCTGCAGTGCGTCGGGGTCCGTGGGCGTATCTCCCACGATGGCGCTGCTGCTCGTGCTGCGCTTCTC
>NW_008661793.1:0-483 GCF_000695815.1 Acanthisitta chloris | reverse complement strand
GGGTTCCCTGGTATTTTTTGGGGTTCCATCTGGTTTTGGGGTTCCCTGGTATTTTTATGGGTTTCCATTTTTGGGGTGGGGGTTCCCTGTCATTTTATGGGGTTCCCTGGTATTTTTTGGGGTTCCATCTGGTTTTGGGGTTCCCTGGTATTTTTATGGGTTTCCCTGGTATTTTTGGGGGTTCTCTGTCATTTTGTGGGTTTCCCTTGTATTTTTTGTGGTTCCATCTGTTTTTGGGGTTTCCCTGGTATTTTTGTGGGGTTTCCCTATTATTTTATGGGTTTCCCTGGTATTTTTTGTGCTTCCCTTCTATTTTTTGTGGATTCCCTTACCATTCTCCCCCCACAGGAGGAAGGCCTGAAACTGACGTTCCAAAAACAGCGCGCTGGGCCCAACGGGGCGCGGGCGGCCGCGCCGCATCGCAAAGGAGGTCGGAAACTGGTACAGGTCAGGACGAACCCCGAAACCGTCGCGGTTTCGCCC
>NW_008661792.1:281-1791 GCF_000695815.1 Acanthisitta chloris | reverse complement strand
CCCGTCCCCTGCTTTCACCTCCGCGGCAAGTACCCCGCAGTCGAGTCACCCAGCGAGCGGTCGTGGCTGAAGGGCCTCCTCTCTACCGCTGCCCCGGGGCTTCTCCCGAACGTGCCGGGCGCTCCGCGTCCTGCTCCTGCCAGAAGAAACGCGCACTCTTGCTCCCGCTCTCGGTCTCCCCGGAGGGCAGAGCACAAGCAGCAAACGCTTCTCTCGCGCTTCAGTGGAAAAATAAAAGCTCACCCTTTCTCCTGACCATTTTGTATTGATTTATTTTGCTTTGTTAAAATGAAACTGTTTAGAGAAGCGAGAACACTGTGTTTCCCTCAATGCCTTGCTCACTGCTCTGCAAGGCACTGCCTTAATCTCCCTCAGATACTGGTCTTATTCAACACGGTATTGATTCTATTCACTATGACACAATCCTGGAGAGCTTTGCATTTTAGTGATACCTTGAGATTCTTTTAAGTATCACTCTGAAGTGGTGAACACATTAGCCAACTCGTTTACAAATTTAATTAATCTTCAAATCTTCCCTCACTGCCGCTTCCAACTTACAATTTTAACAGTGATATGTAATGCTGATCGAATGTTGAAATACTTAACGCTGATAGAGATTACAATTTGGGAACTATTACGAATATTTTGTATATTTGTATTCGGAGAAGGCTATCCATGTGAGAAATCAATTGGTAATCGTTTAGTTACTGCTTCGGTTTTGTATCTGAAGGTACCTCATTCATTCAGAAGATCTGGGCAGCGAGCTTGGTATTTTTAAGACAACTTTCCAGGTCTCTAAACCAGATATTTGGAAACAACAGCAAATGACCGACCTTGGTTATGAATATGGATCTTTTCACGCTTACTGTTTTCTGTTTTTCCTACGAGATTTTCGTTGCCTACCCGATGTTTGTACCACGTATGTGTGATGAAATACCTGTTACTATTCAATAGCAAAACATGAAAGAGATTGGTTTAAAAAAACCCCAGCCCTCATGTTCAACTATTGAACGGTTCTCTACGCGGCACTACTCAGTGTCAGGTGGTGTAACTTATTTCAGCATTGTTCCTTGGTTGTTTTTTTGGGGGGAAGTTTGTTTTATTTGTTGTTTTTGGTTTTGTTTTGTGTGTGTGTGTGTGTGTACGCATTCACGCAGCTCGAATACACAGGGCTTTTCGCAGATGTGCATTATTTCGGTACAAACATGCGCGAGTTAAAAGTGTCCATGAAAGTCGTGTGTCTCCTTATTTATAATGCTGACGGAGTGAAAGGAAAGCTCAACTGTACTTTGTACCTTTGTGTGATTTTACGATGTATTTTTAAACGTGGGAGTTTTCTTTTTCTTTCCTACCCCGCAAAAGAGATGACAAGCACACACTGTACAATCAGGCATCACGGGGGTATACTATGCCTGAATGCCAATTTTCCGAACCCCGCAGGAACGCTGGCGTTGGTGTGCTCGTGTTTTGGACCCTGCACCGGTCAGGGCTAAGGAAGCACCAGAAAAAG
>NW_008661792.1:0-243 GCF_000695815.1 Acanthisitta chloris | reverse complement strand
AAAGAACGGCTTTCTGTAGTTCATTTCTTTAAAACAGAAGAGAGGTGTGGGGTGGGAAATCACTCTGCTCTTAAAAAACCCCGTTGTTTCCTTGCTCTTTGGGGGCCAGATGGTGAGCGAACCCCTTCCCAGCGGGCGTTCGGCGGCCGGAAAGGGGTCAGAAAATCGTTCTGGGACAGGGCGGGGCGGGTGGGTCGAAGGTGGTTTTGGTTTTCTCCTCCGATCCTCCAGACCTGCATGCGC
>NW_008661791.1:346-608 GCF_000695815.1 Acanthisitta chloris | reverse complement strand
TTGGGGCTTGTTTCGAAAGTTTGAAAAGAATAATCATTAAAAAAATAAAAAAATGTGAGAGTTGGCTACAGAGAGTTTCCCTTCTGGATAAAAGGTGGTAATTGTAGCGGTTTTCTCTCCGATGGGGAGCAATACCTCTATCTCAAACAAACAACCTGGGCTGGAGTGTAATTCAGGAGGACGGGCTTAAGAGTCAAGTAGGGATTTTCCCCCACCTTCAGCAGTAAAAATCGT
Organism: Acanthisitta chloris; assembly: GCF_000695815.1. NCBI lineage: Eukaryota > Metazoa > Chordata > Aves > Passeriformes > Acanthisittidae > Acanthisitta > Acanthisitta chloris. Next base: position 374 of record NW_008661791.1, on the reverse strand, counting down.
GCTTGTGTGTTTGTGTACATATGTGTAC
>NW_008661791.1:0-244 GCF_000695815.1 Acanthisitta chloris | reverse complement strand
AATGAAGAAAGCAGGTTTGTTGATTTCACCATGTCTCTGTTTCTATGCCCCATCCCGTGTAGGCAGCCTTTCACAGGCTCTTTTATTTGCCAAAAACACCTGACACACTGCTCCAGGAGATTTTTTCTGCAGTCTGGGCTCCAAGCCCTGCCAGGAGGGACGGTGTCACAGAGAACACTCTCGGAAAGGGCTGATTCAAGCCAAGACTTGACAGTGATGAGGTGGAGGGGAGGAAAAGTTAAGT